>NC_056732.1:631576769-631614269 GCF_019279795.1 Protopterus annectens | reverse complement strand
ATAGTGGAGTCGTCTGCGTATTGAATACAGGTTGCATGAGGAATTGCTAAGTGGAGGTCATTAATAAAAATGGAAAATAGCAGTGGGCCTATTATGGAAAATTGGGGAACAACAAGGGAAATGGGGAGGTGTGTAGATAGATTGTTGTCCCATAGTACAGCCTGTTGTCTGTTTTCTAAGTAAGATTTGAACCAATTTAAGGCTAAAGATTCAAGAGAAAGGGATTTAAGTATATCTATAAGGAGCTAGTGATTAACCATGTCAAAAGCTTTAGATAAATCTATAAAGACTGAAGAGGTGAGAATATTGTTATATGTATGTATATTGATACATCGACACAGATATCGATATACAGACACTCACATACACATATGGCCATATATATCAATATCTATATTGAAATATACACAAAAATATAGGTGTATATACACATATATATATATATATATATATATATATATATATATATATATATATATAGATATATATATATATATATATATATATATATATATATATATAAATGCGTGTGTAGATATATATACAGATATAGTTAAATCTATTAATGCATTCAACTATTTAAAAAAGTAAAGTAATGCTCATGTCAACTAGACAGTAGACTAAATTTTAATGCATAGAAAATATCAGTCACTGCAAATTCTCACCTAAAGCTTTGTCATTGCAGGTTATAGAGCAATGCAGACCTTATAACACTGTTAACACTATTATAAGGATGGCAGCACTGCTGTCAAATCAGAAAACTAATCATTCAGTGGTAACCTGTTGGCTCAAAACCTGACAATAAGATGCTGTAAGCTGTACATGATATCAGGAACATAATTAACTTGTACTACTACTACTACTAATCCAATATCATGTGGCATACCAGCACTGACTGACTATTCCCTTCTTGAGTTTTCCACTGATAGGTGATTCATTTATGTCTGCAGTTGCTGAAATGTATTCTCAATTGAGTCTTTTAAAACACTTTCTATTTAAGTAAATGTGCAATACATTAAAGTAAAGTGAACTGTATGTATGCATGTGTGCATATATATATATATATATATATATATATATATATATATATGTAAATGCATAAATACACACAAATAAATAGATTCAAACACATATCTCTATCTACATACACAGTTTTATACAATTTTTATCCTGCAACATGTGTGTGTGTGTGTGTGTGTGTGTGTGTGTGTGTGTGTGTGTGTGTGTGTGTGTGTGTGTGTGTGTATGTGTGTCTATAATTTATTTATTATTTATTGACATTTGTTGACCGGGAAAGTCCTACTGGGTCAGGAACCCATTTTCAGCAGTGGCCCGGGAAGAAAAGCTCCAATAACACAGATATTCAGTACAAGAACTAATGTCTGACAAATTCTGAAATATTCAGTACAATTTGATTATATTAGTACAGATAAAAATTCATTGTAGTTACAAAGTATGTGTCAAAGCATCATACAGATAGGAGTTTACAATTTTATACAGTACAAGGCATCTTACATATCATATCTTGTATTTTTTTATGTGTAATTAAGATTAGAGTGAAAGTCAAAAATCAGAGATTAGCAGGGAAATAGCGGAGTTATTATTATTAAAGGAGTAATAGAAGCAAGAAGCAAGATATGAAGCCAGAGCGTGAAAGTGAGAAGATAATAAGTGAAAGAAAGTTAAGAAAGTCAGAGTTAAGGAGTTAAGCATCAAAGTTTTGTGGAAGTGTTATGTTCCGAGGATGGGTGGAAAGACAGTTCAAGGAGAATGTTTGGAATTTACCTATTAGGGTGAGAGCATTATTATATACATATATAGGAAGGATCATAGGAATCATAGGATGTTACTAGGCTATTGGTCCTGAGGCCCTTATAAGCCTATCCAAGAGTTTAGCCCATGTATAGACAAATCAGCACCTGATGCCCCTGTCCAGCAGGGACATGGGTAGAATCCCAGGGATGTATTTTCTATTTCCCATCCAGTTATATAGGATCATAGGAAGTTACTAGACAAAGACATCCCTGCCAAGTCTCAAACGCAGGAACCTGTGCACTAGAGTCAGAGCAACACACCACTAAGCCAAACCAGCTGTAACATATTACTGGCAAGTCTTGAACCCAGGAACCTGTGCACTAGAGTTAGAGCAACATACCACTACACCAAATCAGCTGTTATAAATATATATATAGATATAGACATATACACACACACACACACACACACACACACATATATATATATGCACACAAACATACATTCTGTTTGTATTTAGTGCATACATCTACAGAGACAGCCAAATAACCATACAGTCACACCAGTATGGACCAAAGGCTTACAATATGACCTATGTAGCCATACAGACACTGTCATTGTTGACACTGGCAGACAGGTATCTTCATGTATGTATTCAAATTATTGTTTAGATTTCTTAACCTTTAACCACAGATGCACAAGATCTATGAATGAGTGTGTATGTGTGTGTGTGTGTGTGTGTGTGTGTGTGTGTGTGTGTTTGTGATTAGAAGGGGAAAAGTAGCATGGTCAGGTCTGACAGAGCACGCATGTGTGATTTATTTGGTCTCCTCTGAAAAGCGACTTTTGCAGTGGAAATGGTAAATATATGAACTAAGTACCTGGATGCAGTATAACTTGACTTCCTGTGAAATTCTCATGTGTAAGACATTGCCTGCTCCTTGTAGTTCTTCAGTGCTGATCTGAATCAGAATCAGACAAGATTGACTGATATCAATATATATATTGAATGATATCAGAAAAAAAGAGGTCATTGTTCCCCTCTACTCATCACTCATTAGACCCATTATAGAGTACAACGCCCCTTTTGGTATGTACCTCACATCTACAACAACTGGAAAGGCCGCAAAAATACCTCACAAAGAGGATTACTGGACTCAAACAGATGCCTTATGCAGACCGTCTCAAAAAACTCCAGGTTTACTCCGTTGCATATAGTCTACTCAGAGGCGATCTCTGCCCAACATACAAAGCTATGTTAAACCCAGAGCTGTTGGACATGCTCTACTTAAAGAAATATCAATCCCTCCGAGCTACACACTCTAGGGACCTAAACCTTGTCACCACAATAAACAAAACATGCTGGCGGGATAGATTCCTGTCCCAGAGACTTCCCATACTATGGAACAGACTACCTATCTATGTCAAACAGAGCTCCTCATTAGCACTCTTCAAGAAAAATCTTGATGATTGGATGGATAATAGGAAATTCACCCCGGGGATAACTTCTGTGGTTCTGCTTGACAAGAGGCACAGGAAAATAATTTTCTTGGGTGGCGAAAGCCAGGGTACATTTTTGGCTAGGCTTGTATAGACCCTAGGGCCAATAGCCTAGTACCTACCTATGAACCTATGAACCTATATAGCTGTATGACAGTAAACAGTGAGTTAAAACAATCAGAGCTAAAATATAATTTGCATAAGTGTTATGCATAACACTTTAGAAGTTCTAACTGCACTGAGGAAATGGTGAGAGAAGGTGGAAGACAGACTTGTCTGATGTAAATCTAATAGCTGAGATGAAGAAGGTAGAAACCCATAACAAAGGAGGGATTGCTAATGTGAAAGGAAGAAGACAGCCTTGGCTGATGTCAAGGTAATTGTTCAGAGGAAGGTGGAAATACATAACAAAGAAGGGACAGACAATCTAAAAGGATAGAAAAAAAGCTATTTTGATGTCAGTTTAATTTTTCAAAGGATTAAGGTGGAATTCCATAACAAAGGATGGCGAGGTAATCTGTATGAATAAGACCGAAACATCTTCAAAGTTTTTAAAGCACAATTAGTATAGCAGTTTTCCACCACTGACATCAAAGGGTTAAACTCTCAACCCTCACACCTCTGAAAGAAAATGTGGAAATACTTTGGAAATGTGAATGATATGTGGAAACATAATGTCTAAGTATTACTGTAAGTATGCCGGATTGGAGAGAGATATGCCAACTGACTGAGTGAAAAGTGGTTGAGAGGGAATAGTCAAGGGATATCCATATGTAGACCCCAGCAGCATGCTAGACCTTTTGGTGCTGACCCATCATGACGGCCAGCAATCGGATGAGAGGAAATAACAAATCTATTAGACAGTAAAAGAAGAGGGAGGCTTCTAGTGCATATCTGAAAAATTAAATATTTTGCTCGATTGCCTATATAATAAAGTGAGACTCAGCATTCACAAAGTGTACCTGCTAATAAAGGCTAGAAAATGGGAAGTCAAGGTATAAACTGTGTATGTTAGTAAGCTTTGTGTCACAGGAAGGGAAAGTGACACCCACCAGTTAGAACTACAGAGAAATAAATCCTTGTCATACTATTGTATTCATGCAATTTTAGTTACTGTTCTATTTATTTATTTATTTATTTTTTATTTTACATTTGTTAACCAGGTTAGTCTGGATGAGCTTTTGGCTCATTTTCAGCAGAGACCCTGGGAGAAAAGCTCCTCTGGAGTAGAAAACAATTTATTAAATGTTAGTAACATAGTAGTAACAATCAGCTATAGGATCTTACAAGCAGAGACCTGGAGTGAAAAAAGCTCCTCAGGCAATTCAGTTATACAGAGTATTAACAATTGGCAGACAAATATGTGAGTTGTTACAAACAAGGTTTTAAACAATTAGCAGAAGAGAATGTGACTAGTTACAATATTATTTAAGCTGCTTAGAGCAAAATGAATTAATAGTTAGGCAGATGCTTATTTAAAGTGTGTAGGATCTAGTTGTATAGGAGTTTGGAAACAAGAAAAGAACGGCTAGTAGGAGATGTAGGGGAGGTAGAGAATAGGAGACAGACTAGACAGGTAGGTTGTTTTGAGACTGCAAGAATCAAGAGTGGTTGGAGACAGAGGAAGGGAAGAGGTAGAAGAGGAAGGGGAATAGTGTTAGAGATACATTAAGAGTGAGGTGGTGAAATAGGACAAAGGATGGTGGTTTCAGGGTGGTTGGCTACAGTGGCAAGACCACTTTGTTTTTAGGTATTTCCTTGTGGCTAATTTGAAACTTTTGCTATGCTGGAGGGATTTTATTTCCAAGGGGAGTTGGTTCCAGGATATAGCTGGGTTATAGTTATAGAGATGGCAGCCTATTTTGGTTTTGGGTTTGTAGATGTCTAATAATTCTTGATTTGAGCTGCGTAGCATCCTAGCAGGGGGATATTTGGATATGTTAGTGGACAGGCTGGGGCAGAAGGAGGGTAGATAGAGAAGAGAGTGGATGATTTGTAGTTGGTATAGTTGGAGCAGCTGAGGGAATTCTAGCCAGTCTAGTTGCTGTAGTGCTAAGCAGTGGTGTGACTTGTAGGTTTGGTTAGCTGCAAATCTGGCGATCTTATTATAGGTAGTTTCAAGCTTGGAAATAAGTGTATAATTTAGGTTTGTGAATATGTGGCAGCTGTACAGGAGTGTTGGGAGTAATAAAGCCTGGGAGAGAGTTATTCGGGCAGTGTTAGTTAAGTATTTATTGCTATGGAAAAGGTGTCCGAGTTTCTGATGAGTACTTTTTACCGAGTTAGTAATATGGAGATCAAACTTAAGCTGATCATCTATTGTAACACCTAGTAATTTAGTACTAGATTCGGCTGAGATGATAGTGTTGTTGCAGGATAAGATGGTAAATGTACTTTTGAGTGTGGTGATGTTTTTAGGGAGGAAGAGTAGGAGCTTAGTTTTTTTTTTGGATTAAGTATTAGTTTGTTATCACTAAGCCAAGTCTCAATGGTGTGGAAGGATGCCTGGGTATTTGAGTGGAGGTCAGTTGGGTTGTCAGCAATGGTTATAACAGCTGAGTCATCAGCATATTGCACAAGAGATGACAGGGACAAGAGGAGTAGAGCAAGTTGGTGAAAATATTAAAGATAGTGGTCCAAGTATGGACCCTTGAGGGAATCCCATTTGTACAGTGAGAGGGTAGGATAGTGCAGAGAGCCATTTAACTGATTGCTGGCGGGTTGAGAGATAGCTGGAGAACCAGGAGATAGTAGGGGGAGAGAAATGTAAGTTAGTGAATTTATCTAGGAGGAGTGGGTGAGAGACAGTGTTAAAGGCTTTAGAAAGGTCAAGGAATAGACATGAGACAAGTTTATTGTTATCACGAGCTAGGGAGACTATGTTGATGAATGATATGAATACAATAGTTGTACTATGATTGGGATGGAAGCCATGCTGTGTGGGTGTGAGAAGGTTTACCTGGTGAAGGTAATGCATTATCTGCCTGTGAATGCATTTCTCTAGGATTTTGAGAGTGGAAAGAGTATAGCAATTGGTCTGAAGTTGGATATGTCTGAGGAGTTGCTCCCTTTGTGAATGGGTAGAGTAAAGAAATTCTTCCATACTGTGGGGACATAAGATTCAGAAATGGATCGGTTGATTAAGATGGATACAGGATAGGCAAGAGGTTCAGAGAAATCTGCAGGAAGTAAGAGGGTAGCTTGTCAACAGATGGGGAGCAAGGTCTAAGTTTAGAGAGTAATGACTTTACATAGTTGATACTGCTTTTAAAGAGAAGGAGTTAGGAGGGTTTGGAAGAGGTATAGAGTTTGTGGGGGTGCTAGTGTTGTTTCTGGGGGGGAAGAATTTATTATGGAAGTTACTGAGTTTATAAAATTATTGTTAAATTTGCTGGCTATGTCTTCAGGTGTTGCATTGGGACATGGGTTAGGAGAGGAAGGGTTTCCTGGAGGAAGAGTCTGTTTAATAGAGCTCCAGAATTTTTGGGTCTGATTTAAGAGTAGAGGGAGGATTTGCATAGAAGTTTATTTTATCATAATGGATGATTTTTTTTTTATTTTATTTCTGAGTTCTTTATATTTCTGAAGAAGAGAAGGAGTCCTAGTTTTAGTCCACATTTTCCAAATCCTATCCCGGTCTTTCATGAGGGTTCTGGTAGATTTAGTGAGCCAGGGAGAGCAGTATTAGATTTGCTTCTAATTGTGCGAAGAGGAGCAAGGGAGTTAGGAATGTTTAGGAATGTAGTGTTGAAGGAGTGGACAGCTTCATCTAAAGGAAGAGTGGTGAGGTAAGACCAGTTAATTTTGGAGAGTTGGTGAATAAAGGAGTTAGGACAGAAATGGGAAAGTGAGCGAGTGGTAATAAATTTCTTAGGTTTGGTAAGGTGGGGAGTATGTCTGGTAACTGTTACAGAGCAGTGGTCACTGAAGGCATTTGGAAGGGTTTGGGAGTTATGATAGTTTTGAGGATGGGAGACCAATATCCAGCCAAGAAGAGAGATAGGTAGGTGAGATTTATTAATGTAGGTTGGGGTTGTGATTAGCTGCTCGAACCCATGTAGGTTTATACAGGAAGTAGTGTTGGGAGCTTGTATTGTAAGCCAATCAATATTTACATCTCCCAGTATAATTATTTCATTGTGGATGGTATGTGAGAGGTGAGATAGGATGTTCTCAAGTGTGTTAATATTATCACCAGGGGGAATATAGATTGCTGCGACAGTTATGGTGTTGAAACTGTTAAGTTTGAAGTTGGTCAGTAGGAGTTCAGCTGGTGAGAAGGAGGGTAAGTCTAGTGTGGGACTGATTTGGGAGAGTCAATTGGAGTAGAGTATGGAGACTCCTACTCCTTTTCTTTTAGGTCGATCTAATCCAAGGATATTATAGCCAGAAGGGATGATTTCACTGTCCAGATGGTGTGGTGTTAACCATGTTTCAGCTAGGGTAACTATGTTAGGAGTATAGTTAGCTATCCAAGTATGGAGTTCTTGAACTTTATTTACAAGGCTCTATACTGTATACATACAATACAATACTATAAAATATACTGTATTCTAATGGCAGATTCCTTGGTAGGATTCAATGAGTCTTTTAAGTAAGGGGTATATGATGCAAGGGTACACAGACTTTGAATACATATGAGATAGAATAGTACAGAAAGAGAACAACTTTATTTCAGATTAATGACATGCAATCAAACACTCAAATAGACATTCTCACACACATAGGCATGCATGCACACACACACACAAACACACACACGTACATACACACACACACACACACACACACACACACACACACACACACACACACACACACACACACATACAAACACACACACACATATATCTATCTATATATATATATATATATATATATATATATATATATATATATACATGTACATATATATTATACATACACACACACATACACACACACGCACATATATATATATATATATATATATATATATATATATATATACACTTAAGTATTTGTTTATATCAGTTATGTTAGGTATGAGTGTATGCTCAAGCATACATACATATCATAGGATTATCGGAAGTTACTAGGCTAATGACCCTAGTGCCCTTACAAGCCTAGCTCCATTCTACCCTTATTTCCATGATCAGCCCCTAATGCTGGTGTCCAAAAGGGAGAAAGGCGTAACACCCTCTGTAAATTTATGGCTACTCATCCAGTCGTTATGACTGAGTTTGAAGTGGGCCATGGAGGTGGTTTGTCTGACATGAAGTGGGAGACTATTCCAAAGGTATGGTAACCTCTGGTAGACTAATTTATCCCTCCAGCAGGATCTGTAAATGTCCCATACCAGGTTGCGGCCTTTACATAGAGTAACCTGTCTATCATTTAAATTCCGGGTATGCATCATTTGCAATAAAGCAGGATTATATGCAAGGCAAAGATCAGCTCTGAGTAGTCTGCAGTAGTCTGTATGAAACAGAATAAAGGTAAACAATAGACCTTCAAACAGCAATTTCCAGCTTAGAAGGTTGAATGCTGTGCCCTCCTCTAAGCCTTTACCAGCAATATACAGATATATATATATATATATATATATATATATATATATATATATATATATATAGGTCCCCTACAGATGGTTGAACTTTTAAAAGCTCAACTTTCATATGGCCGAGACTATATGATTGAACTTTTAAAAGTTTGAACGGTCTGAATGGGGATCTTCACAGAGCGCAGAACGGGAAGATTTCCCTTTACCGCAATCTAGTGCGACCTCAGAGTTGGTATATTTAAATAGTGAGGAGTGTGGGGGGTGCAGCCCCCCATGTGGTGGGTACAGGGGGGCTTGCCCCCCTGCTAGCACTGTTTAGTTTTTTTGTGAAAGTCAAACATTTGGATGTTCGATTATATATATATATATATATATATATATATATATATATATATCAAATGGCAAAACACTCTTTCCCCCTTTCTCCCAATCACTGTTGGTATACCCGAAGGTTCAATACCTGGCCTTCTCCTCTTCATATTATTCACTAACAACCTCAGCTCTGCAACCAATCAAGCCACCACTGTCCAATACACCAACAATGCTACCCTTATATGCTCTGCCCCCTCACCCCATAAACTTCAATTAAAAATGCAAACAGCCTTTTAAGGCATAGAACAATACCTATGAGAACAGTAACTAATTCTCAACCCTAATAAAACCAAATTAGTTATCTTCAAAAATAAAAAATCCAAACTTTGTCTCACCCCTCTTACAATACGCTCATCAAACAGAACCAATATCGAACTCACAACTCATACTAAACCCCTAGGGGTCACTACTGATGAGAATCCAACCTTTGCAAAACATGTCTCTCTGACTATCAACAAAGTCTGCATCAAGCTTGGCACCTTATAAAGGGCCAGGCTATATCTTACCCACAATGCCAGGCTTGCCACTGCCCATTCTCATCTACTGTCTACTCTCCTCTACAGATCCCATATTCTCACCAATCTTCACAAATTTGAACTAAACAAGCTAGAATCATGCTATTACAAAATTGTAAAGTTTGCCATGAATGCCCCACACAGGACCCATCACTGTACTGTGCTCTCTCAACTAAAATGGCTAGAACTCCCCAACCTTCTAGTTTACAACCAACTAATGATAGTCCATAAATTAATCCACCAACCCTCTAACTCTCCTGCCCTCTCCAGTCTCGTCCAACCCTCACTCAACCCCAGGTCCCTCAGATCCTCCAATAAACTCATACTAAAAGTCTCCCATTCCCACAACTATCACAGGGGCTGCCTTTATTCCAATAAAATTACCAAACTTTGGTATACTCTTCCTCCTTCAATTAATAAAAATCCACACCATCATGAGTTCAAACAGCAAATACTAAACTTTTCAAATAATTGGCTTTGCTCCTGTATGACCCCCTGGTTAAATCCAATATGGTCTTCCCACTCCTTTCCCACTGCTACAGCTTCTCAAAGTTTCCATCCATGCAAACTTTCTTTTATCCCTCCTTTCTAATATGTGTTTTTGGCTTCCCTCTCAAGTTACTATTTACACAAGTCCATCCTGCAAGAATCTCAAACTTTCTGAACTAGCAATAATATCTTGTGTAATATATATTGGTATATACTATATTTTGTACCAACCATTACTTATGTTTTGTACTATGTTGAGTGTTGTTTAATTTCATATCAATACTGTTAACTGAATTACTGCTGTTTTATACTCTAAAGAAAATATTGTACTACTTTTTGGAGCTTTTCTCCCCAGGCCTCCACTGAAAATGGGCTCCCAGCCCTTTCGGACTTTCCCAGTTAACAAATGTAATAAATAAATAAATAAATAAATAATAAATATATGTATGAGTGTGTGTATATATATATATATATATATATATATATATATATATATATATATATATATATATATATATAAATATATATATAGAGATACATACACATATATTACGTGTGTGTATGTGTGTGTGTGTGTGTGTGTGTGTGTGTGTGTGTGTGTGTGTGTGTGTGTATGTGTATATAGATAGAAATAGATATACATACATACGTATGTAAATCTATATATAGATATATAGATATACATACATATGTAAATACATATATATTTATGTTTTTTGTATGAACACACACACACACATATATATATATATATATATATATATATATATATATATATATATATATATATATATGGGTCTACTTTGAAACATCTAAAACACATAACATCTAATTTCATAACATTGAGACCAGAACATCTAAAACACAAAACATCTAAAACTCATAACATCGAATTTCATAATATTTAACAGTATAAATCACAAGAAAATAACATCCCATCCACATATAACAACACCAAACTACCAAACACACTTTTTACTACAAGCCCCCCTGCACCCCCCCTCCCGTAAATTAAATATACCAACTCCAAGATCGCACTACAGTGGGAAAAAGTTAATTTCCTAAACCCACTGTATCAAGCCCCCCTGCAGAAACATACTAAAAAGTGTGTTTGGTAGTTCGGTGACATTATATGTCGTTATATCTGGAAGATGTTATTTTTATGTGATTTGTACTGTTAGATGTTATGAAATTCAGTTTTATGGGTTTTAGATGCTCTGGTCTCAATGTTATGAAATTAGATGTTATGGGTTTTAGATGTTTTGAAGGGGACCCATATATATATATATATATATATATATATATATATATATATATTTATATCATAGGAAGTTACTAGGCTATTGGCCCTGAGGCCCTTATAAACCTAGTCTAGAGTTTAGTCCATGTTTAGACGTTAGCACCCAATGCCCCTGTCCAGCAGGTACACAGGTGGAATCCCAGTGGTATATTTTCTGTCTCCCATCCAGTTATCTGGGTTCCACTTAAAAAGGGGTAATGAGGTACTATGTTTGACATGGAGAGGGAGTCTATTCCACAGATGGGGGAGTCTCTGGGACACAAATCTGTCCACCTAACAAGTCCTATTGATGTCACAGACCAGGCTGAGTTTGGGGGTGCAGGTTACTCGAGTGGAGCTTGACTTGAGGATATGTAGCAGTCCCATCAAGGTAGAATCTGAGATTGCTTTGTATGCCAGACAGAGGTCACCTCTGAGGAGTCTGTATGAAACTGAGTAGAGGGACAGGGCTTTTAGCCTGTCTGTGTAGGGTAGATGTTTGTGGCCCTGGATTCTCCTGGTGAGGAACCTCTGTGGACTCCCCAGCTGCTGCATGTACTTTGTGAGGTACATGATGAAAGGGGCATTGTACTCAATAATGGATCCTATAAGGGAAGAATGCAGGTATATTATGACCTTAGTGTCCTTGGATGAGATACCCTTAGTTATGAGGTGGGCCATGTAGAAAGCTTTCCAGACAATGGAAGCAACATGTTGGCCAAAATCCAGGTTGCTATCAAACTGGATACCCATATCCTTCACGGCTGATTGTGTGCTTAGGATGTTGTTATTAATGTGATAATTTGTGGGGACGTCACTCTCCCCAAAGGGGAAGATGATGCATTTTTTGGTATTCAGCTTGAGGACAGGTTTCTGGCACCAGTCATTTATTTGGGTGAGACCCTCTTGGAGGATGTCCACATATGTAGGGGAATTGATGACAGTGCCCAGCTTGCAGTCATCTGCAAAGTTAGTCAGCCGTAGCCCACTGGTTTTGGCCTGCACCTCAGAAAAGTATTTCCCAAATAACAGAGGCCCCAAGACCGATCCCTGGGGTAAACCACTCTTTACAGGTCTACTACTTGAGGTGGCTTCCCCTATTTTTAGCTAGGTGCATTTTATCAGTGAGCCAGTTTGCTACCCATCTGGTAACATGGATTGATGCCTAGTTGAGAGAGTTTATCTAAAATGCCCGAGTGGGGAATAGTGCCAAATGCTTGGCCAGGTCAAGATAGGCAGTGTGCACCATCTTCCCCTCGTCCATGATCTTTGATGAAATTTTTATTACTGTTCTAAGGCATTTGTCACAGCATTTGAGCTCAGGCCAACTGGTTTCACATAGGGGGGCCTTTACATTCTCTGAGGCATATGTATATTTATACGTATATCTGTATGGCTCAACTTCACTATATGGAAACACCATATCGTCGAATTTTAATTCATCGAATCCAGGTCATAGAAACTCCACAACAGCAGCAAAGCAAATCATAATAGAGCGAGAGAGAAAAAGACAGAGAGTGAGAGAGAGAGAGAGAGAGAGGGACAGCGAGAGATAGGCAGGAGTTGATATAGAAAATATATATATATATATATATATATATATATATATATATATATATATCTGTATTTCTTTCACATTTTATGTCATTGTGTTTCATATGATGATACACACATGTATAAAGAATATATATATATATATATATATATATATATATATATATATATATATATATATATATATGGGTCCCCTACTATTTACCGAAATGCCGATTCGCCGACAAAGAAATCACCGACACCAAACGACCGACAACAAAAAGTACCGACAACGCAAAACACCGAACACCATAACACCAACACACTACACGTAAATGACACAGTACACTACAGGACATATCCACTAGCCCTAACCCAAACCCTAACCCTAAGGTCCAACACTACCGCACACTCTCCCTACCTGCACCCTAACCCTAACTCACTTACCCACCCCTAACCCCAAGCTCCGACACTACCGCACTCTCCCTACCTGCACCCTAACCCTAACTCACTTACCCACCCCTAACCCCAAGCTCCGACACTACCGCACACTCTCCCTACCTGCACCCTAACCCTAACTCACTTACCCACCCCTAACCCCAAGCTCCGACACTACCGCACACTCTCCCTACCTGCACCCTAACCCTAACTCACTTACTCACCCCTAACCCCAAGCTCCGACACTACCGCACACTCACCTATCACACACCCTAACCCTACATCCCTCACTATTGCACACTTACCTGTCCGCTCCCTACTCCTAAATCCCTCACTATCGCATACTTACCAGGTCGCCCTTACACATTCCCCTTGTCGGTCTTCCGGCTGTCGGTATTCCAGCGTGTCGGTCAACTGCGTTGTCGGTCGTTTGGTGTCGGTGATTTCTTTGTCGGCGAATCGGCGTTTCGGTAAATAGTAGGGGACCCATATATATATATAGAGAGAGAGAGAGAGAGAGGGAGAGGATCACAGGATCATAGGATCATAGGAAGTTACTAGGCTATTGGCCCTGAGGCCCTTACAAGCCTAGCCAAGAATTTGGCCCATGTTCCAACAAGTCAGCACCCTACGCCACTGTCCAGCGGGGACATTGGTGGAAACCAAAAGCAAAAACAAAGACAGTATGTTCACCAAAATCGGCTTTTAGGCAAATGATAAGTCCACAAGTAAGTAAATTCCAAATTTCGACCTCTCTTTAATAGGCAAACAATAAATCGTGTGGATTTTAAGGGACTCTTATTTTATTTGTTTTGTTAATTTTATTGTTTGCCTATTAAAGAGAGGTCGAAATTTGGAATTTACTTAACTCGTGGACTTATCATTTTCCTAAAAGCCAATTTTGGTGAACATACTGTCTTTGTTTTTGCTTCTGTTTACTTTTTGAGACAGTTCACCACAGCACAGGGGGAATTTTTGTTTTTTACTAGGTGGAAACCAAGGGGTGTATTTTCTGTTCCCCATCCAGTTATCCAGGTTGTGTTTAAAAGGGTTTAATGAGGTACTCTGCTTTACATGGAGAGGGAGTCTATTCCACAAAAGGCAGAGTCTCTGGCACACAAATCTGTCCCACCAGCAAGTCCTATTGATGTCACAGACCAGGTTGATGTCTCATGTGTGGGTTACTCGAATGGAGCTTGACTTGTGGATATGCAGGAGTCCCATCAGGGTGGGCTCTGAGATTGCTTTCTATGCCAGACAGAGGTCAGCTCTGAGGAGTCTGTAGGAGACTGAGTAGAGGGACTGGGATTTTAGCCTATCTGTGTAGGTTAGATGTTTGAGGCCCTGGATTCTCCAGTTGAGGAATCTCTGTGGTGTCTCCAGCTGCTGCATGTGTTTGTGCGGTACATGCTGAAAGGGGCATTGTATTCAATAATCGGTCTTATAAGGGAAGAATACAGGGATGTTATGACCACCTTGTCCCTGGATGAGATACCCTTACTAATGAGGTGGGCCATGTAGAAAGCTTTCCATACAATGGAGGCAATATGGTGGTCAAAAGTCAGTTTGTTATCAACCTGGGTTCCCAAGTCCCTCACAACTGATTGCGTGCTTAGTGCCTTATTATCAATGTGATCATTTATGGGGACGTCATTTTCCCCAAAAGAGATGATGATGCATTTTTTGGCATTCAGTTTGAGGCCATGTTTCTGGCACCCATCATTTGTTTGGGTGAGACCCTCTTGGATGATGTCCGCATCACTAGGGGAATTGATGACAGCACCCAGCTTGCAGTCATCTGCAAACTTGGTCAGCCATAGCCCACTAGATTTGGCCTGCACCTCTGAGAAGTATATCCAAAACAGCAGAGGCCCCAAGATTGATCCCTGGGGTACACTACTTGTTAGGAATCTACTACTACTTGAGGTGGCTTCCCCTATTTTGACTAGGTGGGTTCTATCAGTGAGACAGTTTGCTACCCATCTGGTAACATATGGATTGATGCCTAGTTGAGAGAGTTTATCTATTATACCTGAGTGGGAATAGTATCGAAAGCCTTGGCCAGGTCAAGGTAGGTGGTGTGAACTGTTTTCCCCTCATCTGTGGCCTTGGTGACTGTCTGAAAGAAATAGACCAAATTTAACAGGTGTGACCTCCCCTTGACAAAACCAAACTGTGTGGGATCAAGTGTCTGGACATTGCCAATGTCTTTGTTAATGAGGTCCATGATAATCCGCTCCATGGCCTTGCAGATCAGGCTAGTTAGGCTGATGGGTCTATAATTTCCTGGATCGGGGAATGCTCCACCTTTGTGCAAAGGGATGACATTAGCTGTCCTCAACTCGACTGGGATGAAGCCAGTACTCAGGCTTTGGTTGACTAGGCTGTCTAATGGTGCTGCAAGTTCCTGCTTGAGTTCATGTAGGATGCAGCCTGGGATGCTACCGGGTCCCATGGAGGCTGAATTTTTTGCCTTTGAGAGGGCAGTGATGACTTGCTCCCTAGAGATAAGGGGAGGGGGGCAGGTACTGGGGATGTCCTGTTTTATTGATGGGGGGGACAGAGGAGTGAAGTTTTCACTAAACCTGTCAGCCAGCTTGTTGGGTATATCTACATAGTTTGTGTATGTGATGTCCTTGACCACCAGTTCTGGGCAGATCTGGGTGCTTCCCTTGAGATTGCAGACATATGTGAAGAAAGCCTTGTGATTGTCTTTAGTAGATATGGCCAGTTTGGACTTGAAGTTTGCTTTGAAGGATTTCACTAGTGCTCTTATTTGCTTGTTCAGGCTAAGGACAGATTGCTTCCAATTAGACACCTGCTCCTTCTTGCTCCTGGACAGCAATTTTTCCTTTTATTATAGAGTTTTTTTATTGCAGATGTCCACCAGACAGGTTTACTGTTCCTTGAGGAGGAGGATTTCATCCTGTATGGTATTCCTGATTCCATGCAGCTATATAAATGCTCATATAGTACTTTGGTATAAGTTTGGACATATGTGCCAGTTCCTCTGGAGGGGGAGGGGGCTGTGAAGCTGTTTATACCTTCCCTCAGGAGGTTGTAATCAGCTTTGGAGAAGTTTTTTTTGTTTGACCCTACCTGGGGAGATGGTAACTTCGAAAGTGACTGCTTTGTGGTCGGATCTTACCAGGGATAATGACACTGTGGGGATGCTACAGTGGTTATTCATGTTGGTTAATATCATGTCCAAGATATTTTCACCTCTTGTGGGGGTGTCACCCAACTGGTTCAAGGCATTTGCATTTATGACATCAAGGAATCTCTGGGCATTTGTGTTTTGGCATGAGTATTTTTTCCAATCTATGGCTGGATAATTAAAGTCACCCAGGATCAGAGTAAAGGGTTGAATCTTGACAGATTCAAAGAGGTTCAGATAGGTGGAGTGAGCATCTTAAGTCAGATTTGGAGATCTGTAGCTGGCTATGATTTGAATAGGGGTCTTGTCAATTGTTAACTGCACCTGGAGTGTTTCCTGTGCATCATACTGTTTGACCCGCCTAGAGGTGTGTATGTCTTTTATATATATTGCAACTCCACCTCCTTTTGTTTTGCTGCCCATGGCTTGGGGTCTGAATGAATGATAGGATGAGTAACCTGGTATGGCTGGGTGCCCTCCACAGCTTTGAACCAGGTTTCTGTGACTGCACAAATGTCAGCTTCTTCCAGGGTTAAGAATGCTTACAATGGGTGCAGTTTCATGTTTAGGCTCCTAGTGTTTAGCAGCATGACATTTAATTTATGTTTAGTTGAAATTTTCATGTTGGTAGTTTTGACCTCATGGCAATCTCTGGCAAAGCATCGTGGCTTGTCAATCATGTCATCCTAGGCTGTCAGGTACTGGATCCTCTTTGAATGACACCAGAAACTAAGCCAGTTGTTAAAGTCAATCATTTTCTGTTTGTACTGAGGCATTATTCTAGGTGATGGTAGAATGCTGCTTAAGGCTAGGGTCATGCCTGCCTGGGACACATACTCAGTAAGCTTGATCATGTCTCTCTTCATATAGTCCAGAGAGGTACATCTTAAGTCAGTCATTCCAACATAGACTGTGACAGAGTCATAACTGTACCTGTTGAGAGATTTGAGTGCATTGGTGATATGGCAGATTCTGGCACCCGACAAACAACTAACCGTGACTTTCTCATTATCCAGCCTGACATCTGTGTGTCTCACAATGCAGTCTTCTATAACTAATATGTCGGGTTCATGTTTAGGCCTTAGTGTCTGTGAGACACATGTGTGTGGACTATGTGTGGTGTGGTGGGCAGTGGAGTTTCTGTGTGTTTATGCCTCGGAGATCTCTCTTGTTTGGGAATACTTTTGTTGAGGATATCTGCATATGTGGGGGTGTGCTGTGTAGGTGTGGGTGGTGCTTGAGGTGTGGTGTTCATGTTGCCAGCCTTTTTAGTGCCGGATATACTGGTTTGTGGGGGAGAGGGCAATGATACTAGGTGGTTAATGTAATTGCATCTTCCACAAATTGTGTTCCTAGGTGGTAGTAGTAGAGGGTTGTCTGTGCACATGAGGCAGTTGCTACACTGTCTCAGGATGCTCATATCGACCAGACTGGCAGGAGAAAACATAGGAAATTGTTCATCCATATTTGTCAAACACTGAGGGAGAGAGGCCAGAGAGAGCTAAGAGGGTAAAGGGTGGAAGGTCTAAGAGTAGTACTTCTAGGTGAACGCACAAGTGCTAGTAAGGGAAAACTTGTAGCTGGAATAAAAATAAAAGGGTTAAAAACCATGCAGCTGAAGCTCTGGATGTAGCAGACCTGTATCTAGACTATGCTACTCAATTTTAAGATTAAGAACTCAGTAAGAAAAAACTCATAATGAAGCACAGATTAATCATTTACAGTCAAAATAATAGAACTCGCAGTATGTAAAAATACAGTTAAACAGCAACAAAATGCAGTAAAATGCAGTTAAACAGTAATGAATTGCAGTAGATAGCAATGAAATATAGTTAATCAGTAGATTGCTTTGAAACAGTAGCTCACAAATCACAACAGTAACAGACAGCAGTGATTCAGTAGAATTCTGTCATCAATTTAGTGAGGCTACCAACAAGCAGTACTAAATATGGCAAACTAAATGCAGTTGAACTCCTAAGCACAAATAGCAAAATGAAGTAGAAAGAGGTACATTTTTTTTAGTAGAAAGTGATGAGACAGAAGATAATGAGATAATTCAAGGTTCAGAAGATAAAGGGTGGTCCCTTACTAAGTTCTCACTATAAACAGTAGATTGAGCTGATGTTATATGACTGTGGGGAATGTCCAGTATCAAATTTCTACTAGAGGCGGGCAACTGAAAGCCACCAAGACTTAAGACCACCACAACAGCTGGGGGGTTGGGTGGGACAAAAAAACAGTTGCACAGATTACACAGATATACAGTAAAACAGAAGTGAAGAAAACTGTTCAAATTAAGCACTTGTCTGTTTCCAATATCATAGCAGAGCAAATGGCAGAAGGGCTATCACTGCAGCTGTGAACAGCTTGAGGAAATAAGTACAACTGGTTTAAATACTGGCTATTAAAAGCAGAGAAACAGAAACCAGCCCAATTATCCAATCAAAAATAATAGTGTTGCAGGAATGCTTTTAGCTAGATCAAACTAGGCTGATTCTTTCTGCCACAAAGAAAACAGCTAGGCCTCTCTAGACAAAAGACTTCACTACAAGCTCAAAAGGTCACAATCAGTAACAGATATTCAGCTCTAACAGACAAACAAGGAGGCTAAAAAACAGTTGCACAGATTACACAGATATACAGTAAAACAGAAGTGCAGAAAACAGTTGAATACACAATCAGTTTGATAGGCCCAACACATGCATACATTTCAGTGTCTGCATAAAAACACCTGTTTAAGCATATACCAGAAGTATCTCTCTCTCTCTCGCTATATATATATATATATATATATATATATATATATATATATATATATATATATACACACACACACACACACACACACATGGATCTACTTTGTTCGAAAATACGTTACAGCGAACAAAGTAGATGCTCACTTCAGCGAAAGTGCATTTCAACGAAAGTCTAGTCTAGTCATCAGATCGGCTGATTAAAAAAAACACACAAAAAACATGTTTTGCAGGGGAGCAAGCCCCCCCACACCCCCATGTGGGGGGACTGTGCCCCCCACACCCCCTACTTAAATATACCAACTCCGAGATTGCACTACAATGAGGAAAACGGAATATTCCCATTCCGCACTGTATTGTGATCTCCGTACTCTGTTTTGGAAGTTTTGGTACTTCAAACAACTGGGTTCAACCATGTGGGTTTCGAAGTACTGAAACTAAATACAAACGAAGTAGACCCATATATAGATATATATATATATATATATATATATATATATATATATATATATATATATATATATATATAAATATATATATATATATATAAAAATATATATATATATATATATATATATATATATATATATATATGTGTGTGTATGTTTAAATATACTTGTGAGTGTGTGTGTTTGCACACAGAAATATATAAATGCAGGCTCCTTAGTTATCAGCAATCAAAATGCCTGTTGCTTACAAGCCAAAAAAAATAATTAAAAAGGGAAAAAAAAAGAAGAGCCAATTCTGAAAATCCACATTCTCCTAACAAATTTGTTTTGCAGGGTGGATATCACTCTGTACCCATTATAGTGGTTTCAAAACCCATAAAAAATATACAGGCCTATATAACTACCAGTTGCAAGATAGCCATAACTTGGAGAAAAGTGGTGAATCTGAGGCTTGGGATCTCTGCTTTGGACTATGTAGTTTCATTCTTTCTGACATGTAGTCTCCAAATTTCAAATCTGTTTCAAGTATCTACTGACATGTTAAGTGATTAAGTCTATAGTGCACAGTATAAAAAGGAAACAGTAACACACAGAAAACAGTCTTTGTGTAACACTGAGTTTTATAACTATGCAAGAAAACAGTGGTGGATCTTCAAGTGACTTGGTCTTGAGATTCACTTTTACATCCAGTAGCCATAATTGATAGTCTCTGTCTCCTCCTAACAAAATACACTGTAGTTAGTCCAGGAAACATCATACTACAGAGATGTACTGTTTTAATCACAATTTTTCTGATAAGATACCCACCTTTTTCAGTAAGCTTACACTGATAGATTCACTCCTACAGGTATTCAACATTAGAGTAAAGCACTGCTGCTCAACATGCTTTGACCAGCAGCAGCTGATATGCTGGCTCACAGAGGTGGCTCCAAGCAGTGACACTGCAAAACGGTGACCCCACCAGCTTATAAAATCTCATCTACAAGGCCATGAAAAGACTCCTAACTGATCAATTGAAGTATGAAATTAGAAATATTTTAAGACAATGTGTCATACCTGATCAAGTGAAGTAGGATATTAGAAATCTTATATCACCTGACAATCAGAAAATGACGAGTAATGAATCTGGTGAACTTGTTTTGAGAAAGTAGCACAAGGCATGCAAAGCAGTTCCATTGTACATACAACAGTTCTTAACTGCACCAAAGCATTCCATCCATCTTCACATGGTAATATAATTATCAAGCTAAATGTGATCTAAAAGGATCCTAAAAGAACACAATAGGCATACCTGGATAGCAGTTGGATGAAGGACCGAAACCACACACTGAGTGTAGCAGGTGAATCAACAGTCAAGTGCCTCAATGAACTATACTAGTATCTGTAGCATTCATCACAGACCTCAAAATGGATAAAAAAATGATTGGCTAAGACAATAATCAAAAGACTGTAAATGGGGTGCCATTCTCATATAACATGTGCAACTCCAGAAGCCACCATTGTAAAGTACTGTGCTTTAAAAACAGCACAGATATTTGGGTAGGATTCAAATTGTATTATTCACAAGCAATGAACACAGCACTTTTTAATGGCCTATGGGCAGAAATGCTGTATGAAGAAAGTTATGAACTTACAAAGATGTGAACACACGAAAAGAGGTAAAACCTGTGTGAAAAAAATAGCAGAGGCACATGAACGTAGGTAAAACCTTTCTAAAACAAAAATATGTTTTGTCACATTTGATAATCAGTGAAAAAGTGAATATATAAAGGAATATATAAATGCAGTTGTAGTCTGATTAAGCAGGAATGTCTTTCGGCTTTTTCCGCTTAGGGGTCGCCAAGGCGGAACTTAAGTCCGCTCAGGATTGGCAGTGAATTTTTACTGTGCCGAGTTGCCAGCCCGACGCCCAGCTTTCAAAGAAGGCACGCCCATTCACGTTCACACCTACCTGCATGTCTTTAACATCAATCGACCACAGGGAGGACATGCAGACTCCACACAGAAGGCGCTCCAGCTGAGAATCGAATGGGAGAACATCTTGCTGTGAGGCGGCAACGCTAACCGCTGCACCACAGGAATGAACGCGTTAAATTTTGTTATAGTTTTTTTACTGTTTTCTGCCATAGTTGTTAGAGGCCACTAGTGCAAAGTCATTTATTGTCTTTAAGATGTGTATATGTATATATATATATATATATATATATATATATATATACATACATATATGCACACAAAGACATACATTCACTTACATACAGTAATGTTTCTGTATTTGCATACATGTATACACACACACATATACATAAATATGTGTGTGTGTGTGTGTGTGTGTGTGTATATATATATATATATATATATATATATATATATGTGAACCCGTGCCCTAACCCTAACTCACTTATCCCACCCCTACCCCTACAGACCGTCAACATCGCACACTTACCTTACTCGCACCCTAATGGCCGTCACTACCGCATACTTACACATCCTTTCCCCATCTCAGTGTTCTCAGCGTCGGTGTCTTCCTCCGTCGGTCTTCTGCCTTGTCGATCTTCTGGCGCTTTGTTGGTGTTATGACGTTTCGATCTACTCAGGTAGATCCATATATATATATATATATATATATATATATATATATATATATATATATATATATATATATATATATATATACACACACACATGCACACACATATACACACGAGAGAGAGAGAGAGAGAGATACATATGCACAGAGGCACATAGGGAGTCCTGTATATGTCTGTTGTGCGGTGCAGACCAGTAATTGTGCATGCTGATAAATGTGTATAACCATGTATGTATATATATATATATATATATATATATATATATATATATATATATATATATATATATATATATATATTTCTGTATGCATTTGTGTATGTTTTTCAGGATTTCAGCAGCTACTACCAATTATATATCCATGACCAGGTAATGAAATCAGCTGCTTCTTAGGTGCAGGGAAGAAGAATGGCATGATAGTCAAGAGCACAACACACAGAACTCTTCTCTGAATGCCAAAGTATTACCAATCTAGTTACTAGAGAAAGAGAGAGTACCACATAGCAGTGATTTTTTTGATGCAGACATAAGGAAAGGCGGTGATGTGTAACAGAATGCTAATAACGCTGCACAGAGGAGCATCAGAAATGGACTGCAGACAAGCAATGCAAGGTCAGAAAACTGAAGAAAACATTACATTTAGCTTGCTTTATTCAACTGCAATGTGGTGAGAGATTTCTGGTACAAGATCCGTAAAGTGTCATTTCTGTCATTTTGCTGTATAACCTGACACAGTGCAGAAAATCAGATTGCAGTACTTATGATTATCATTTAATGAAACAACATGCTGCATCTATATTTAGAAATGCAGAACACAGCCAAAAAGGAACAGATCAAATGAAAGGAACAGGAAAATATATATGTATGCAATACTGTTTTGAACAAAGACATTATCAGATACCTTAGATAAGCTTTGATGTTCTTCTTTAATGAGAAAAACAGCAAAGACTGTCAAAATACATAGATCACAATAAAATGACAATGAACAAATTCAGCAATCTACCAAGAATCAATGCTTATACTACAAAATGCATGTGGTGAGTTTTGCCAAAGTAAGCACAAAATAACATGTGAAATAACATTTGAAATGCAAGGAACATAAAAGTCCAGCAACTAATGTTTGCAAGTTGACCCAGACATGCTTTCCATCCAAGTAGCAGCAGGTAATAATCTTCTTGAAATGCTGTAGAATGGAACAAACAAAAGTCACTGGGTAAGTTAATTAGCAGCTTAGAAGAGACTGAATAACTCTATTTACTAATGCTTTCTGTGGGCAGTGGAAGTCATGTGAAGGGAGGTTGTAATACATTTACAAGATACTTTCCTTTGAAAATAACAAGCCGCTAGCTAACATAAAAGGAGTAGAGAGTAAAACAGGAAAAATAGAAGAAAGACTGTGATTAAAAGGCTGAAACTTCCGGTAGTAAACACTCCTCCAACTGTAGATGGTCGAGTCTCGAGCATGCTCAGTGATACACACTGCTCAAGGTAAACATTGCAGAATGTAAACAAAGGAATGCTGGATTGTCCCTTTAAGAAATAATTCCAGGGAAATGCTATTCAGAAGTGGAGAGACATATGAGGGGAACAGTTTTAGTGGCACACCAGGCAGTGATTTGTTTGATGTCTATTATCATGCAAAGTTAAATAATTAGCTGAATCTAGCCAAGCTGGAAATGTAAGACTCTAGCTTACTGAAGGAGGGGAGATGGGAGGAGTAACTTGGCCAGGAATTGAAACTTGTAAAACTGCTCTTTGTAAAATGTTTTTTTCATCTCAGTAATTTGCTGACACTTTTGCAAGCTTGTTTCAGAGGATGTCTTGTACATCTGTAAGAATAACAGTTATAAATCTCAATGCAGACCAGTCAATGACACAGGATCTGCAGACTCTTAAACTTGGCAGTTTTTTCAGGTGTTCCATTATAAGTGAATGGAAGTGTAGTCTGAAAACAAGTGGTAGAGCTACTTTTTCTCACAGTCTGAGCTCTCGTAGTACATTATGGGACAAAGTTAGCTTTGCAAAAGAAACAGGATGTCTTCCCCCATGACAGCAGTCTAGGATTAAAAAAAAATCAAATAAAATAAAATTAGGAAAGACTACTTATTTTGCTGTAGGCAACTTTGGGAGGTGCAGTAATTCATGGCAAGATAAAAATATATGTTTTTTCATCATTTGCCTGCAGTGCTCCTTTAAAAATACTGAAAAATATGCTTTCCAGATATTATTCTACCATAGGTTTCAGTGCAGTTACAATATATTTTTTTATTTCACTGACTCCATTACTCAAAGGAGTAATGCAAGCATTTTTTTGTCAAAAATGTTACTATCCTATGGAAATGTTGTAAAACTGAATTCTGCTCTGTTTAGGGCAGCCAGAGGACATCCTTGCATATAACAGATTGAAGTACCCTTCAGCTTCTTATAAGCTTTAATACCGAGATGTTATGTTTAAACAGTTCATCATTAACTAAACTAATGGCCCCATTGTAAGTAGAATTTTCTGTGTTTTGATGAACTGTGCTAAAATAAATACTAAATGAAATATGTCATTGTACTTCAAGTTAAACCTGATTGCATGAAACATCTTATTATTTGAAATTCAAAACATGTCATCTAGATGTCCACGTGAGATGATTTATATGCCCTGGGATTTAGAAAGACATATTGCTTTGTTGCAGCCTTTGCTTTGAAGGTTTTTGCAGCACAGTACGCCTGAGTGATTCAAAGACTCCTGTCCTGATATAGCTTTATATGAACACTGAAAGTAGTAGCACAGACAACTGTCTCACTGGTGAAGTTGCATGCAAATATGGCAGTCTGGGAGTGTATTTAATGCTAACTTACATTGTGCCCCCCCAGAAACAGTGCCAACATTAGAATAACAAATAATAACAAATAAATTGCTTTACTAAGTTAGTTTTCTCACGAGAAGAAAAAAGTATACACCATATTTTGATGGCATATACCCATTCACTTCTATGGAATGATAATGTCTCTTACTGCAACTACAGGTAAGTAATGAAGACCTATCTATGTTTGCACTTGTGTGTGTGCATATGTATTGTGTGTGTGTGTGTGTGTGTGTGTGTGTGTGTGTGTGTGTGTGTGTGTGTGTGTGTGTGTGTGTGTGTGTGTGTGTGAGTGTTTGTGATTAGAAGGGGAACAGTAGCATAGTCAGGTCTGACAGAGCAATGTTTGACTGAGCAACATAGTAATTAGCTACTAATGGGGTGTTCCTTGGTTTGGCTTTACCTTGTCTCTGAATTAGAGCTCGGTCCTGGGACCCCTCCTGTTCGGCATATACTTCTCAGAGGTACAGGTAAGCACAGGAGGACTATGGCTGACCAAGTTCGCAGACGACTGTAAACTAGGGGCTATAATTGACTCTCCGGCTGACACAGATATTCTCCAAAAGGGTCTCACTGAAATGGATACCTGGTGTCAAAATCATGGCCTCAAGCTAAATGCCAAAAAGTGCATAATCATCCCCTTTGGAAAAAAACACAAACTACCACATAGGTGGCAGTCCCCTAAATACTGGAGACGTAATAAGGGATCTGGGGACCCAAGTAGATAGTAATCTCACCTTTGATAATCACATTGCCAAAGTGGTTAGAAAATCCTTCTACGTGGCCCACCTAATCACAAAAGGGTTTGCATCCAGATCAAAAGAGGTCATTGTGCCCCTCTACTCATCACTCATCAGACCCATCTTAGAGTACAATGCCCCATTTGGGATGTACCTTAGAAGACACCTGCAACAGCTGGAAAGACCACAGAAGTACCTCACCAAGAAGATCAATGGCCTCAAACAGATGCCCTATGCAGCTCGACTGAAGAGACTCCAGTTGTACTCGGTTGCATACCGCCTACTCAGAGGTGATCTCTGCCTGACATACAAGGCCATGTCCAACCCAGAATTGATGGACATGCTCCACCTAAAGAAAACCTTATCCCCTCGAGCCACACACTCTAGGGATCTAAACCTTACTACAACAATAAATAGGATGTGCTGGAGGGATAGATTCCTGTCCCAGAGACTTCCCATTCTTTGGAACAAGATCCCAATCTACATTAGGCAGAGCTCCTCGCTAACATTCTTCAAAAGAAACCTTGACGAGTGGATGGGAAACAGAAAGTTTACCTTGGGGATCACTTCAGTGGCTCTGCTGGACAGAGGCACAGGGAACTAATCTAAGGGGATGGCAAAAGCCTACACATTCTGGCTAGGCTTATAAATGCCTTCGGGCAGATAGCCTAGTACCCACCTATAAACCTATGAACCTATTACCATTGTATTAATTGTCAGATCTGCATTGACCAATTTTCACTGATTGTAATGATTGCAATGATCTCCACAAATCCTAGGAATGGTTCATTGTATCCAGTATATATGATACACACAGGATTTCCAGTGTATTTCCATTTTACAGCTATCGCTTCTGTGTTATCATCACTAAGTAAGTTACACAAGTACCAGAGATTACTTGTAAACAGAGCCCGTACCTTAAGTGCTATGCAGTCTTCTTTTTACCCTTTGCAATTATTCTTCTTGATTCATAGATTTATAGGTTCATAGGTAGGTACTAGGCTATCAGCCCAAGGGCCTACGTAAGCCTAGCCAACAAGGTTCCCTGACTTACGCCACCCAAGAAAGTTATTTTCCTGTGCCACTGTCGAGCAGAGACACAGAAGTGATTCCCGTGGTGGATTTCCTATTTCCCATCCACTCATCAAGATTTTTCTTGAAGAGTGCTAACGAAGAACTTTGCTTGACATAGATGGGTAGCCTGTTCCAGAGTATGGGAGTCTCTGGGACAGGAATCTATCCCTCCAGCATGTCCTGTTTTTTGTGGTGACAAGGTTTAGATCCCTAGAGCATGTAGCTCAGAGGGATTGGGATTTCTTTAGGTGTAGCATGTCCAACAGCTCTGGGTTTGACATAGCTTTATATGTTAGGCAGAGATCACCTTGGAGTGGGCAATATGCTATGGAGTAAAGCTGGAGTTTTTTGAGGTGGTCAGTGTAAGGCATTTGTTCGAGGCCAGTAATCCTCTTTGTGAGGTACTTCTGTGGCCTTTCCAGCTGCTGCAGATGTCTTGTGAGGTACATTCCAAAAGGGGCGTTGTACTCTATAATGGGTCTAATGAGTGGGGAACAATGACCTCTTTTTTCCTGGATGAGAGGTGTGCCACGTAGAAGGACTTCCTCACTCTCAAAGGAGAGACTACTGTCCACCTGGGTCCCAAGGTCTCTTATCACAGATTCGGTGTTAAGTAGATTGCTGCCTATGTGGTAGTTCATGGGTACAGAGTTTTTACCAAAGGGGGATGACACTGCACTTTTTGGCATTGAGCTTGAGGCCATGGCTCTGACACCAGGCATCTGTCTCAGCGAAGCCCTTCTGTAAGATGTCCACATCATTTGGGGACTTGACTATGGCTCCTAGTTTGCAGTCATCTGCGAACTTCATTAGCCAGAGGCCTTCTGTGTACTGTACTTCAGAGAAGTAGATACCAAATAGGAGAGGTCCCAGGATGGAGCCCTGTGGTACTCCACTCCTGTTGGAATCAAGATTATTGTTTCAATGTATTCAAATATTACAAATATTTGTAGAAATACTTGTTTTTTGTTTTTTTTTTTTAATAATTTTTTTCTTCCCTACCACATCATCCATACAGCACTGCTACTTAGTGTTTCACCTCCACAGTGGGTCTACCAGCTACTACACTCCCCTGGACTTGTTCTGTAATCCTGTTGGGGCTAGTCATGGAACCTAAGAGCATCCTGGAGGTCTCAGCCATCCGCATTCCACTTGGGGGAATTTTTAGTTATGCCGCCCCCTTCCTTCATGATGTCCTTAGTAGCGTCTTTGGGGAGGGCATGCAATAGGGACATTGAGGTGTATTGCCTCACCTCCACAGCAGCTCAGCCTTGTCTTCCCCACTTCTTCTTTGCATCATACCTCTTACCGTATGACATCCCCTGCCTCCATCAGGGATCATCACAGGACAGACCCATATCACCCCCCCCCCCGATGGTAACATCTATCCTTCTCTCCCAATCCATCAGGTGCCCAAGCTGCAAATGACACCCAGATTGCCTTGGCAGTAGTCAGGGCTTTATCTCTCCACACCACTGGAGTGGCTAAATATTTGTAGAAACACTTAAAGTAACACTGAAAAGCTGCTCATAAGGAGATTACTTTACACATTACTGTAAATCCGAAAAGCAGAAGTACTACTCAGCAAAATGGAACTCATGGATTTTGTTTAACTCTGACCATATTCCACAAACTTACCATGCATGTATTTTTTAATGCAACATGATGACCCATTGTCAGACTGCCAGTGTTTACACCTCTTTGTTAAAGGAATACACTTTTACATTTTAAACCTTCTTGCTCCATAGCGCTGGAGTTTTATTATTTTAATTAGATTGCAGATTTTAGAAAGAGCACTGAATAGTTTATACATATTCATAATACTTCAGCAAAAGGTAGTAAAGCTTAACCCAGTGGTGTAAGGGGGTGAACCCTGACTATGACCCAGAAAACCAGTGATTAGCTACCAGCATGAGATTTGGAAGGGGGGCCAGGCAGGGGAAGATTGGCTTGAGTCACCAAGTCTCTTCTCCATAACAAGGTAATGGTCCAAAAAGGGTTAGAAACTTTAGAAGGAGGAAAAATAATGGAATATGTAGCTCCAGTCATATAGCTTGCATGAAATATTCATTTTATTTGCCATTTGCAGTATGCTGAAATATTGTCTTGAATTTTTTAATCTGGCATTTGATAACACATTACATATGTGTGTGTGTGTGTATATATATATATATATATATATATATATATATATATGGGATCCATACAGATCCCCGAATGCACTTTCCACCGAAGCAGAAATTACTGAGCATACTTAACCGAAAGTGCTTTTCACCGAAGCAGCACTTTCAGATAAGTATGCTCGTTGTGCCGGTCATACTATGGTGCGGATAAGGGAAAATTCCCTTTTCCCCACTGTACTGCGACCTCGGAGTAAGAATATTAAAGTAGGGGGGTGTGGGAGGCTTGCCTCCTTGCATAGAAGTAGGTTTAATGTTTTTTTTTTTTTTTTTTTTTTTTTTTTAACATACTTTACCGTAAGTGCTTTTTCAGTGAAATCGCTTTCAGTAAAGTATGTTTTGTAATTATGGATTCGGACTTTTGATCTTTCGATCAAAAGTCCTAGAGCCATATAGATATATATAGATATATATATATATATATATATATACACACACACACACACACACATATATATATAAACTTCTAAACAAATGTTTTTTAAATAAATGTTCTTTTTGAAATGTACATAAATATGTTTTTATATGTGGACGGCGCAGTGGTGCAGCAGTTGCATTGTCGCCTCACAGCAAGAGGTTCTCTGCTTCAATTTTCGGCTGTGGTGCCTTCTATGCAGAGTCTGTATGCCCCCTATGTGTCCATGTGAGTTTCCTCCCACGTTACAAAGACATGTGTCTGGAGCGTTTATCCCCAGGCCTCCAGTGAAAATCGGCTTTGTTCCAAGGTGGACTTTTCTGGTAAACAAATGTTAAATGAATAAATAAATAAATAATAAATAATACAAAATTAAGATTAGCATTGCAAAGCCATGCTGCATCAGCCCTTAGACATGATGACCTTTTTATGTTTTGCAAAGAAACAACTTGAATACAGTAAGTGTCAAAGGAAAAAACTTCAAAGACCAATTCACGTAAGGTTCAAGTATGGCATCCTTTATTACTTGACGCAAGGAGACAAAACATGCAGATACAGGATTTTGTCTAAATTACTAGTAAGCAGTATGCTACTTTTCTACAGTTCTATGAAATGTTATTTTTCTATGGCTGACGTAGTTAGACACAGCTTTCTGTATTACTCTACAGAAAATGTTACTTAGATTTCCTGCTGACATGTTCAGATTTAAAACTCACTATGTGTTACATAGAAAAAGTTACTTGGATTTCCTGCTGACATGACTGGATTATAAAAAAACATTTGAGAAAAACAACCTGGCCTTGGGGCTTATTTTTAGCCCACTACAAACTTTCTATTCTTCAATTGTGCAGTTCTAATATATATGTGTTACATTTCAAGGTACATTTCTAGCTTAGATACAAGTAATGCTGACTACGGTTTATACTTTCAAGCAGCCTTTGTTTTCATTATCAATAGCTCCAGCAGCTGTGTACTTTCTCACGGCATAAGCAGAAAATCAATAACTCTTTGTTAAGTCTTATGACACTAGTAGAAATGAAACACCTATTATTATTTTCATTACATTAGCAGAAATCAAATGCTTTCCTGTTAATTTCCAAAGCATAAGCAGATCATAGCTGCACATATTTTTATGACATAACAGGATTGGAATGTCTCTAGTAGCTTGTGCAGATTCATGCAGTGTGAACAGAATAAATGTATTAACTCTTTTAACCCTCGAATGCACTAAGCATGCATGTTACTAATACATATTTTTCTAACATTTCCCCCCTTTTAATACTTTTATTCTACTTTCAAAATAAGCATAAACAGTTTTTCTTCCCCTAACCTCTTCCTACTCAGGATTTGCAGTTAAGAGAGTCATTCAGTTTAAACTTATGAAAGCATTTTCAATTTTACAACAATTCTTCAAGTTCAGCACCTTGGTATAAAGTTTCTGAAACTGACATGTCTATAAAGTCTTTAATCAGTCTTTTCATGCAGGGGATGGAGCAGCAAACACATACCACCAGTAGGATCATTCCTACACAGATGGCAATCAGGGTGTTCATCAGGATACTGCCCCACCCCCCAAACAATCTCTGGAAAAAGTCTGTCAATGGATTTGGTCCTGGTTTGGTCATAGCCGACACTTGCTGAATTACCTCAAGGTGATTGTCTATCTCGTGTTTGTGGTCAGAAATATACGAACAGCACTCCTCCTGGATTAAAGCGCAAGTACCTCCTCTCGCCGCTAGGGTGAAGTCGAGAGCCATGCAGTTTTGAAGCACTACAGTTCTCATGGCAGTCAGTTAATCAGTCACCAATTCTAGTGCATTGTTCATTATTTCGAGAAGTTTAGACAGATTTCTCAGTTCCCAGATTGACTTTGTTGCTCCATATGCTGGCAGTGTACCTGCCCACGAGATTATGTTATCACCCAAGTCCATATGCGACAGTCCATTTTTCCCTATGCCCACAACATGATGGTTTTTCCAGCCCACATTGATCTGTCCCACTGGATTGACAGGTTTCTTGAGTTCTCGTTGAACATTTCGAATTTTCCCCTGAGGCAAAACTGCTGTGTGTTGTATGGCCGGAACCAGGTACCCCAAATAACAACTGCCGGACCAATTCTCAGGTAACCACTTGTATGCTTTCCTACCACATACAAAATAACAGTCTTCTACTTTGGTAGTAACTTTACTATGTCCTGGTTCTGGATGAAACATTTTTTTGTCAACTATAATCAGTTGTTTATAAAGGTCAGCATTATGTCTTACTTCATCAGTTGTCCTATGCATCAGTTCCAAAAATGAGTCATAGCTTGTGTTGCAATAGGAACCTGTGTTATCAGTTTTATTGTAGCATCTATAGGGAACAGTCACATTGCAATTGCTCCAACCCACCTGAACTGTATCATTTTTGTAAAAACACACAGTCCCCTTTTGTCGAACAGACAAGTGCAATGCTACTTTATCTTGTGATGTAACATCTGATGTATCATAGACTAAATTTTCACAGGTCTTGTTGGCGCCTAGGGGGACTGAAGTTAACAATAACCCCCCGTATGCTGTTGGCAAAGCTGTGCAAATCCAGCAATTCGAAACATTGAAGGTCTCAGCATACACATATTTGATTGCCTGGTAAATGTTGAAATTTGGGTGCCACTCTACATGCAACTGTCCACGTTTATTCAGTTCAGTTTGTGTGGCTGGGAAAAGGAATGGCCACAACAAAAAGATTATTGTCACTAGTACAGTTAACAGGATGATTATGCAATACTTCAGAGGAAATGGTTGTTCTGCATTCCTGTTTTCTCCGACTCTTCAGAGTAGTTTTATTTGGATTTTTCTGGATTCTATCATTTTTGCTTTTGACATGTGATCTTACTCTTTGCCCTAATTGGACCTTCAGCACCGATGGTTTCTTCACTGGGGTTGAGACGGATCAATCCTATTGATCTGACCCCCCTTTGTAGCCAGACTTTGTACTGTGGGCCCCGATGGAGAGGTAAGATTTTTGTCCAGTTCAAAGTTCTTAACTAGTTTGCAGTGTGTCAGGTGGATCCACGAGGCTCGCTCTGTGATTTTGACTGCAGTGGGTGTCGAAAGAAGCACCTGGTATGGACCTTCCCACCTTGGTGATGTCCAGTTTTTCTTCTTAATGTTTTTCACTCAAACCCAGTCCCCTGGGATCACTGCCACTTCCGATGTTTCGGTTTGTTTTTTATCTGAAACAGAATTCGACTGCAACAGATGTTCAGAATTCAACAAATTTCTCATATATTCAGCTAGTGTATAGTCAGCTTCCTGGTCTGTGGGCATGAGAAGTTTCCACTGGGGTGTATAATAAGCCCTTCCAAACAGTTTTTCAAAAGGAGTCAATCCTTTTGCAGTCAAAACAGTTCTCATGCTTAACAGTGCCAGGGGCAAACAATACACCCAGTTCTTTCCTGTCTCAGCTATTAATTTTCTTAATTTATTCTTTAATATTCCATTATGCCTTTCAACTAGTCCTGCAGATTGCGGATGGTATGCACAATGATTTTTTAAAGAAATACCAAAATGCTTACTTAACTGCTGTATGGTTTGGTTTACAAAGTGTGTACCGTTGCCACTGTAGATCCTTTACGGAATGCCAAATCTAGGGATGATTTCTTTGACAAGAATTTTTGCCACTGTGACTGCATCTGGATTTTTGGTTGGAAAGGCTTCCACCCATCTGGAAAACATATCTACAATGACAAGACAATACTTTTTATTTTCACATTTGTTCAATTCTATGAAATCCATACAGATAGTGTGAAACGGATATGGTGGTGTAGGGAAACTCCCTTGCTTGGGCTTTAATGCCCCTTGTGCATGATGTTTGTTACAAATTTGGCACATAGGAACAACATTTTTTAAGAGTAGTTTGTAAATCTGTACGTTGTGAACACCTGGTTCACCAGCTGTACCATCCCCCCTGTTGAGACATGGCACTGCTCATGGCTCAACAAAGATGCATATCTAAACAAATTAGATGGTAGTATCAGTTTCCCTTCTTTAGAGATGTACAGCCCCTTTTCAAGAATTGCTCCTCGTTTTACCCATCTTTGTTTTTCAGCTTGCGTAGTGAGTGTCTGCATTGTCTTTAACATTTCTAAGTCTAAAATCTCAGAGGGTTGTAGTTCCTCATTTAAAAGAAATACGTCTGAAGCTGCTTGTTTTACAGCTGTATCAGCTCGCACATTACCTTCTGAAATCCTATCTTGTTGCTTGGTGTGAGCTGTGCATTTACAAATAGCTGTTTTCTGAGATAACTGAATAGATTCTAAAAGATCTAAAATAAACTGTGCATGATTGATAGGTTTGCCAGTAGATGTTATCATTCCTCAGTTTTTCTACTGTTGCGCAAAAACATGTACAGTAGAAAAAGCATACTGGCTGTCAGTAAAAATGTTTGAACTTTTACACTTTGTTAAGTACATGCCCGCGTCAAGTCAATCAATTCTGCTGCCTGTGCAGATAAGTTGTGTGGTAAAGGTTTTACTTCTGTAATCTCAGTGTCAGAAACTACTGCATATCCTACTAGGTTCTATCCTGCAGGACCCCTTTTGCACGAACCATCCACGTAGTATGTTACCTCGGCATCATCCAAGGGGACATCCATGAGATCTTTTCTAGGTAGTGTCTTTTGCTCAATTACCTGCAGGCAGCGGTGTGGTGTGCCATCTGCAGGGGTTGGGAGCAAGGTGGAAGGGTTTAAAGTCATGCATCGTTCAATTGTCATGTGAGGTTGGCTCAACAATATAGTCATACAGGAAAGATGCCTAGCAGGGGAAAGATATGCTACCTTCTCTTGCAGTAAAATAATCGCGACTGCATGAGGCACTCTCAAGGTGAGAGGGTGGAATAAAACTACTGAAGACGAAGCCTGTACTGCCATTGCAGCTACAACTACTGCTTGTACACAGTGAGGTAAAGACCGTGCCACTGGATCTAGTTGTGATGAATAGTAAGCAATGGGGTGTTGCTTGTCCCCATGCTGTTGTGTTAACATTGATGTCATATAACCTTGCTTACAATCTACAGTTTGGAAAAAAACTTTTATGGTAGTTTGGTAATCCCAGAACTAATGAGGACGCTATTAACTGTTTCAGTTTGCAGAAAGCAGATTCTGCCTCTGGTGTCCATTGTAACAAATCCTGTGCTGCCATAGGCTTTTTATATATCAGGTCAGTCAGAGGTGCAGATTCCAAGGCATAGTTTGGAATCCAGCTCCGGAAAAAATTAGTTGTACCCAGGAAGGACATCATTTCCTTCTTGGTAATGGGTTTTGGTGCTTGCAAAATTGCTACTTTTCTGTCCTCATCTAATGTTCTACCTTCTTTGGATATTACATATCCTAGGTATTTGACTTGTTTTTTCCAAAGCTGCAGTTTATTTTTGTTTACCTTATGTTCTTCAGCGGCTAAAAATCATAATAGTGCTATGGTATCTTCTTTGCAATCTTGCTGGGTGGGGGCCGCCAGCAAGATGTCATCAACATAAAGTAAAATCTGACTGCCTCTTGGTGGGGTAAATCCCGTCAAGCTGCTTGCCATTTCTTGCGAGAATATTGTTGGACTTTCACGATACCCCTGTGGTAGTCGTGTATATGTATACCTTTTCCCCTGAAATGTGAATGCAAACCAATACTGGCTGCCAGGGTGTATCGGTATCGAAAAGAACGCATTGCTGATGTCTACCACAGAAAAATACTTCTGTTGAGGTTTTAAATCATTCAACAGAGTGTGTGGGTCTGGCACTGTGGGTGCCCTTGGTATTACTGCATTATTTACAGCTTGTAAATCTTGGACCATATGCTATTCTCCATTTGCTTTTTTAACAGGAAATAAGGGTGTGTTACATGGTGAATCGGGAGATTCCACCAGCACCCCTTCCTTAAGTAAAGCTGCTATAATAGGTTTGATTCCTGCCTCTGCATCTTTTCTTAAGGGATACTGTCTTTTTTGTGGTCTGAATGCTGACTTTGGCGTGATAGTAACTGGTTCCACTGTACGAATAAGTCCTACATCTGACTTCCCTGTTGACCAGAGAGTTTCTGGTATATTCTGTAAGGCATTCTCTTCCTCCTTTAACAGGAGTGCTAATCAGCTGTCCTTGCTAGACTGCAAGTGTACAGCTGGGTGGGTCTGAGTTATCCAATTCAACTTCTGCACCTGTATTCCCTGTTCTGACAGTTCTAATTCTGTCTGTTTCTCCCAGCTCATGACTTTTTCTCCTAGGTCTGCCCATTCTATATTTTTGTCCTTGGTTAAGCTAACATGTGGTAATCGATTAGATTTATAAAGTGTAAAGAATTAATGGGGCAATGAACAGCTGGCTACATTGTTCCCTTCTGTGTCCCAGTACAGGTTACGTAATATTAATCTGTTTGCATGATTTTTAAACAATTCTTGCTCATATTCCTTATCAGGTCCTGGTGTGTTACAATAATACAGGGTACAGTGCAACAAGTGTTGCTTATCAATGTCAAGGGAGGGGAACTTGCCGATGGCTACATTCATTAACTCTTCGGCCACAGTCCCTGGACCAGTCGTAACCAAGTCCTGGCTGTACCAATAAAACATTTCACCCTCTGATTGCACTGCAAAGGTATCAATTTGTCGCTGTGCTTCCATACCCTGCATGGTTGGAACTACTGCTATACCAAATAGCTGCATGAGGTCTCTGCCCAAGAGGTTTACTGGGCATTTTGCAGAAACAACAATTTTGCTTTTCTGAGTCAATCCTGAAACAGGATCAGTTATCGCAATGTTACGGGAGAGGGGCTCCCGATACAGCTGTCCATTAGCTGCTTTTACCGGTATGTAATCAGGTGACTCTGTGTTTTCTGGCAGTTTGGAGGGATGTATCAGGGTTCGTGATGCCCCTGAGTCACACAAGAATTTGATTTCCCTCCCTTCTACCAAGAGTGTAACTTCTGATCTGTGTCTGCTAAATAGAGCTCCAGACTCAATAAAGCTAGGTCTAATATTTCATTTTCTTCACTATCACTAACTTCTTGCACTTCCTCTATCTCTTCTGTCACATCCTCTACCCCCTCTATTACATTCTCATTTATCCTTTCTCTGCTATCCCCTTCTAGTGATTCCTGACTGCCATATAGTCTCACCCTCCTTGTCTTCTGTGATTGCCTTCTTATTTTTCCTGCAATCCCTTGCCAAGTGTCCCTTTTTACCGCATTTGAAACATTCACCCCTTTGCTTTCGCCTTCAAAGTCCTCTGATCGCTGATCAGATTGTTTGTTTCCCTGTGCATTTTTCTTGCCCTTTTTCCTGGACTGTACTAAAAAATCTTCTGCACCATCTTCTACAGAAAATACTTGAGCTTTCTTTTTCTTTCTGCTATTAAAATGCCTTTTGGCATGCCTAGCGTATTCAAGTAATGATTGTAACCTGCTTGTACGATGGTCTACCATGTGTTTTGTAATAAAACTGCTTATGGGTGCAATACTGCCTTTTAAGAATGCATTCTTTAACTGCTGTTCATATGGGGAATCTTGTGTTTGATCTTCAGGAACCTGCATTCCACAGTGGTTATTAAAACATTCTAATAATCTGGCATAATACCGGTCAATAGTTTCACCTTCTTGTTGGATGCATTGATTAATGCAAGTCCAGTCTGCCCTAGGCTTCCATTTTTCAGAGATGCGGTCTGTGAGACCTTTTACTCTGTTCTCTAGTTCTGCACTGCTATGTGGGAGGGGCCTGTGTGCAGCGTCACGGGGATTCCAGTTGCCACTAATCATGTGCCAATCTAGCCCCACAATTTGTCTAACTACTTTTTCTACCTCTTCTCCATTTAAGTTATAACTCAGCCTCATTCTTTGTAAATCTT
>NC_056732.1:631556769-631571769 GCF_019279795.1 Protopterus annectens | reverse complement strand
AGTTTACAAACTATGAAAGATAGATATATCATTTTATTACAGTCCTTTAGCACTTATATGTTCTGAGACTTGTCCACATTTATTTATTTTTATTACTTTATTTGCATTTTGTTTACCAGGAAAGTCCACTGGGCTAATAGATAACCTATTTTCAGTGGAGGCACAGGGAGAAAAGCTCCACAGTACAAGAAATTAACAGTTTGAAATACAAAATAAGTAGTTACAAAATATAGAGTAAATACCATGAGAGAAAAGTACAGTAGTATAATATAGCAATAACCCACGCCTGGGTGTGGGTAATGCTGGATTTACCCAGGGTTGGCGTGGTTTGGTCATGAGGGCAAAGCCCGAGTGGCCAAACAAAACCAACCGTGGGTAAATCCATCATTACCCATACCCAGAAGTGGGTTATTGCTATTATAAAATGACATAATTTAAGAAAAAAAAAATTACTTTTCTTAAATAATGGCATTGTGTAATGCCTCCTTGCTGCCCTTCCGCAGCTGTCTGGTATTCTGCGGCAGTTCTGATGTACTGTGCATGCATATGCCTACGCAGTACATCAGAGCTGTGGGCAAAAGCAATGGAGAAAGCAAGATCTCCGTTGCTTTTTACAAACTGTTTCACTATGTTAAATGGGTTTAACATAGCAAGACAGCTTTAAAAAAAGCAACAGAGTCTCCATTGCTTTTTTTAAAGCTGTCTCGCTATGTTAAACCCATTTAACATAGCGAGACAGTTTTGAAAAAAGCAATGGAGAAAGCAAGATCTCCATTGCTTTTTACAAACTGTCTCACTATGTTAAACTCGTTTAACATAGCGGGACAGTGTGAAGCAACGTCGATTTTGCATTCTCCGTTGCTGTAAAAAAATTGTTATAGTAATGAAAAAAGTCCGGGTAACCGGACCATTTTCCATTACTTTAACTCTGATTTACAATTGGTCAGCGTGCACGTTTTTGAATATTAATGGGGGGTCGCTCTATACTCTGAAACAATCAGTGCACAGTAAAGATCTACATAATGTACATATACATATACACATACACATACATGTACATGTACATATTAGAAAAGAAAAAGGCAAACTCCATTGCACACGTTTTTCGTGCTACCTGATGGACCTAAGAAAATGCGTCTGCATCATGATCATAGCTCTCAACCTTTTATCTCCAAAATGAGGAACACTGGCTCTCATAATGTGGACCAAATGGGCAAAATGTGGAACACATACTAATGGCTTCTAACAACTTCACCTAGGAAGGCCATAGGATGGTTAAAATATGCTAGTTTTACTTATAAAGAAGATATTTTAATGAATTAATATGATTCATTTCTATTTACCATGGATTTCACTTTAAAAAATTCCTAACACTGAATGTGTGACAGAGTCTTTCAGTGTGGAACACTGAGGAATTTTGAGGAACATGAACTTTTTAAGACCCCAAATGAGGTACGTTCCTCGTAATGAGGTACACTTGAGACGTATGATTGATTGTTTGTGCCTGTTGGTACAGCTAGCAAACAGTCTAAAAACAGCAACGTTTTATGCTTAATTAGTTAAAAGCAAATTCCCTGCCAGAAAATAATTCACCACTCAACTATAACACTTCTGCACAGTAACACAATTCACCCTGAAAAAATATACTTTCCCATGAAGGAGAATCAGCAACTGTGACATTACAGGAAGTAGGAGGGTCTGTCTCTGCACCAAAACATGTCAGTTACAACACTGAAACGTAACCAGGAATAAAATCAATATAAAACATTAATTACAGACTTCAGGGATAACACAATACACATCAAGTATGTAATCTTCAGCCTGCTAACAAAGATAGTTTAATACTGTAGCAGATTAAACTCTGAAAAATATATATGTAATTGATCTCTGATTAAAAACATGCTGCAAGGTAGTCAGCATAAAGCGTTTTAGATCTCAGCAGTTCTCTATAACAATCCTATGAGCTCACTAATACAGGCTAGCTTAAAACAGCTGATATATCTATCTGTATGTATGTATGTATATATATATATATATATATATATATATATATATATATATATATATATATATATATATATATATATATATATATGTGTGTGTGTGTGTGTGTGTGTGAAAAAAAAGAATGTATCAAGTGAAATGACACATAACGTCTCAACTGTACAGCATTTTCACAGAATGCCCAGATTTTTGCTTCATATTTTTGGTTTGTTGCTCTCAAAAAATCTTGGCTTTCTGACAAATCACTGAAGACTGAAGTCACAGCTAATGACATACATTTGAATTTCAGGCTTCATATCCTGCAGAAAATGCATACTAAACACAAATCCTGTAATTCCAGCAACTTTCTAAGCTTATAAGAGCAATATTTAAAATCTGCCCCTACTTTTGTGCCTTTCTCCCCCATTCTTTTACTTTTTTCCCAGATTTCTTGTGCTAATGAGGTTGTGCAGTATGCATGGCAACATAAAATGTCATTAGTTGAATTATTACGTAAATCTGATACCAGTTTCTTTTCAAGCTTTTCTGTACAGCTACAATCTCCTCTGCCATAAACCAGGTCTGAAGAGTTAGCTTCCTTTGTGAAACTTACCAGCCACAAGGAGAGCTGAAAACCACAGTGTTAAGACACTCCACAGATAACTCATGCATATTAATGTGCTTCAAGAAACTGATTCATCATAGGGGGAGCTGTAAACTGCAGTGCTAATTCTCTGCAGGCAGCTCATACATATTAATACAGTGAAAGTTTTAAAGGGGAAGGAGCATTGTTACAGACTGTACTGAGCTGCACTGAATACAGTAGTTTGTAAGTAATGTGGATGGGGTAGGTTTTATCTCGTCTTTATTCTACATTATCAGTTGTGGTTGTTTCCATTTTGGTGCTTCTATCATCTTCATCCTTAGTAAGAAAAAAGTCCTTCATTCATCTATCTGATGCAAAGCAGTTCCTGAAAATTCAAATATTTCTTTATCTATTTTCCTTTCTTTTTTAATCAGTGTCCTTAAACACATGATTTTTAAAATATCTTTATTTAATCATCATATGACATGAGTACACCTATATTAAAAGAAAACAACCCATGGCAACATTTCCACTGTTATTTTCATGAATTGTACATAAATGTTTCCTTTTTTAACAAATTTCATTCACTCCAACATTACACAAATTGCTCAATTTCTGACTTTCATTAACCCTCACATCTCCTGAACATTACTCTGCATGTATTGCTCCCAGAAATAACATTTATTTCATCGTAATTTCCTCCTTCCCTTCTCTAAAGCTCCCACCACCAGTTCTTTTATCTTCTTTCCAACATTCAGTACTTCAATTACAGTTAGTTTAGATTTTCAATTTCTGTTAATTGCTTTTTGGCAACCAACACCACTAAACTAAGGCCTTCCAATGTCTAGGCAATTCAGATCATATGTCCCAGCTCAAATGAATTACATTTACTCCATAAACATTTCTGACAAAGTATTCTGTAGAGATTTTTTTAAAACTGCCAACTCATTCCATTCCTAAAAAAATGTTCTCCAATTGGTTTATTTATTTATTTATTATTTATTGACATTTGTTGACCAGGAAAGTCCACTGGGTCAGGAACCCATTTTCAGTGGAGGCCCGGGGAGAAAAGCTCCACAATTAATACAGCCAAATAAAAATATAGACACTTGACAAAAAAAAAAATTTAAATCGGAAATATGCAAAAATTAAAAAATAAATTATAAAAGTAGAATACATAAACAATATAAAACTTATCAGTGTGTATCAGAACTTATATAAACTTAGATAACAGTTGGTAGTATAGTACAAAACCTGAGTTGTTTCTTTTTGGCATTGCATGAAAAAACATGGCAGTTCTTGCTGAACAGTTATAGCGGTAATGGAGCTGTGTTGCTGTCAGGGTAAAAGTTATTTTGAACTATGAAACTGGGTTAGAAATAAGTAGTGAAGGTTTTATGGTGGTTTGTTTGATTTGCATTGGCATTTGAGGTTATGTAGGAAGTAAGTTTTTAATGCTACTTTGTATGTCTTTATACAGTCTATTTAGGTAATATGGGAGGGTAAGGAGTTCCATTTTTAGCAATGCTATTGGAGAACAAGCATTGTCCAGCTCTTTTGTTGGGCTTGGTTACACTTAGTAGCAATTTGTTGGAGGATCTTAGGGTACATGAAGGAATATAAGTTTGTAGTATTGATGAGAGTGCTGGGCAGGTATTTGGTTTATAAATCAGTTGATGGCCTAGCAGTAGTTGGGTATAACAGAGATAGTTTAGGAAATCCATCCAGTTCAGTTCAGAGATTGCTTGGCAGTGGTGTGAGCAGTTAGGCTTTCCTGAGGCGAATGTAGCTATTTTATAGTAATAAGACTGAAGTTTATTGGTGAAGGATGAGTAAAGGTTAGTAAAGATGGCATTACCATAAAGTAGGGCAGGGATGAGCAAGGTACTTTCCAATTTTGTTTTGGTGTTTTTGTCCATGTAAAGTTGATGACGATAAAGTTTGCCAAGTTTAAAGTATGTTTTCTTTATTGCGTTGAGAATGTGTGTTTCAAAGTAGAGTTTGTCGTCAATTGTAATGCCTAGTAGTTTGCCAGATTTTGCTATTTTGAGTTCAGTTCCATCTTTAGATAAGATTTTGAAGTCTATATCTCGTGGTTTTGAAGAGAATAATAGAAGTTTTGTTATTTTTGGTGTTTAGTAGCAGTTGTGAATTGTTTAGCCATGATTCAATCTCTGTAAAAGCATTTTGAGTAACTGTGAGGAGGTCAGAGAAATTGTTTGAAGTAGAAATTATCGAATCGTCAGCATATTGGATAATTTTACCAGGTTGAGAGACTTTGTGAAAGTCATTAATAAAGATGTTGAAGAGTAATGGTCCCAGAATGGAACCCTGTGGGACTCCTTTGTTGTCTGACAGATAATCAGATTGGACGTTATGCCACTTTACAATAGATTGTTGGCTATTATTTAGGTATGATGTAAACCAGCTGAGGGATTTGGGACGCAGCCATGTTTTGTTAATTGGATCAGAAGTTTAGTATGTGACACTGTGTCAAAAGCCTTAGATAGATCCAATAGGATTACTGAAGTGGGGTGATTTGTAGCTAAGGCTTTGTTAACAGTATCGGTGAATGAAAGCAGGGCTGTAATAGTGCTGTGCTCTGAGCATAAGCCATGTTGAGTGGGAGACAGAAGATTATTATCAATGAGGTACTTGAGTAATTGTGTGTGTACACACTTCTCAAGGATTTTAGATAGTGGGGAAAGTATAGAAATGGGCCGATAGTTTGAGAGGTCATGAGAGTTTCCACCTTTATGTAGTGGAGTAATAATATATTTTTTTCCATAGATGTGGAACATATCCTTCTACGAGAGAGAGATTTATAAGAATACTAACTGGATATGCAATCGCATTTGCTGCTAGTTGTAAATATTCTGGGGGAAGGTTGTCTGCAGAAAGAGAACATGGTTTGAGTTTTTTTAATAGTTTGATAGATGTGGGTACTGGTTGAACAGAAAATGAGTGAGTTGCGGAAGGATTGGAATTTTTGTCAGTAATGAGTGATGCATCAATTTCATCTCTATTTGCCATCACACCTCCAACATTTGCTATCTACTGGATTTTAGTGGTAAAGTGATTTTGTCTGATACTCTGTTTATAGTGGATGTGTGGATTTAAGTCACCTTAGAGTTCACTGACTCCTGCCTTGATGAAACAAAGTCATCAAATACAGTGATAGTCAAAAAAGAAAAAAGCATTTATGTACCACTCATCGTTTACGTTCAGAGTTACAGACAAAGCAAAAAATGATTATAAAAAAGGCTCCAAATTAGGGACACTTCTTAAATGGTACAATTAGCTTAAGTCTTAAAATAATTTCCTATTTTAAGAGGGTCGGGGCAAACATTTGAGAACAAACTAGAGATGTCCTTCTAAAATCTGGACAGTGGAGAGGTTTAAGACACCTATATTTATCTCACACCTCAGCAACTCTAAATATGCCAACTCCAAGATCACTGTACCCTGAGAAAGAAAGTCATGATTCACAGTGATCAGGGGTAAAATGACACAGGGACATCACATGTCTGAGTATAAAGGCAGAGATCACCAAAAAGTGAAACATTGCAACCATAATATTGGTAGTGGCAGCAGTAACATATGAAACTTAGCATTTGCTTGGCTGAGGTGATATGGCTCTAAACACAGTAAGAAATGGAATTATCAAAGTACAACCTTACATCAGCTGACACACCAACAGGTCTGGGGCTGGATGCATATTGATAGAGATATTATACAGGCATGGGTTGATGTGTATGATTCACAGGTCAATAATGGAGGAACTTATAGACTTCCTCTGCCCATGAGATTTATTTTCTGGGGATAAACTCTTGGCTAGGCTTGTAAGGGCCCCAGGGCCATTAGCCTTGTAATCTCCTATGATCCTATGTATACTAAGGGGTGTGTAACACTCACCATACTAGCTAGGTATAAGGGTTTTTAGAGACCAGCTGGGGACATCTTGAATATTTCAAGATGTCAACCTGTAAAATACTCAAAATGCTCATTGATACCTTGTTTCACATGTCAATGAGCATATCTGATTCTCTGCTTTCCCAGAGAAGAGAGATCCAGCAGCACGCATGGTGTCTGCAATATTACCAGCCTTCCTGATGTGTCAAGAACCTTAGATTGCACCCACATGGCAATGAAGGTCTCATTCTATGTCTATGGACAGTGTTACATCCATATGAAAGGCAGCCATTCCATCAATTGCCAGTTAGTATGCAGAATGCCAGGGCTAATAACCCAAGTTTCTGCACAGCACACTGGCACTGCTCATGATTCTGATATGTGGCATATAAGTCACCTGTACCACCACTTCCTGCATGAAAACATCACACAGGGCCACCTAGTAGTAAGTGTAGACACAGTGGTGCACCTACATACCCACAGCCACATACATAGCAGCTAAACAACACTAACTTTGTAATCTCTCCCACTAACTCTAATGTGTTACAGGTGAGGCATGTGGTAACCACTTGAAATGTTTTGACTTGCAATGCCAAGTCCCAGAATGCATAGACTGACTGACCAAAAGTCCAGACTTAGAATAAGTCAGAGATTGCAGTTTCTCATACTATTTCCTTTGCTATGAAGTATGATGACACTGGAGTTGGTAAATATAAGTTCGGGGGTGATAGGGGCTTACCACCTATATTAGGTGGTGCAGGGGGATTGGGCATTACTACTCAAAGTATAGGCATTATTCAACTTCTTTAAGGAGGCCAGGTAGATATCCAGTCCGTTTAAGTGTGCCATATATCCATTTAGAAGAAGCCTCTTATGTCACGTAAATTGTGGGAAAAGGACTTGATAATACACAGAAGGAAAATGAACTGGTCCGTAGCAATACAGTAGACTCCCTCTTATCAGGCCTCTCTTTAACTGGCCTCCTCTTTAACCAGCCATCAAATTTCTGCCATAGCCCTAGCAAAAGACAATAGGGAAGAACAACACTTCTACCTCCTCTGGGCTAAATAATGACAGACATTTGAGTTTTAGACTTTGTATTCATTGTATATTAACACAAATCCTGTTATTCTAGCTGATTTATAACCTATAAATACTATTTTGTATGCTTTTTCTGATTAACCTGTCATTCATCTATCCAGCCTGAGGTCCAGTCCCAGTGAGACTAGATAAGAGGGAGTCTGCTGTATACTTATTAAAGTAGACATATACCAAAAAAGGACAATGAAACAGAAAAGGTGAAGACCAGATGAAGCTAGCATCAACCAATACTCAAGACTCAAGTACAGAATTTATTTAAACTGGCCAGTAACTAACAATAGTTCATATGCTATTTTGCCAGGCTGGCTGCCACTCTTCTTACTGATGTAGCATGGGGTTTGCTGCCCTAATTGTGCAATGCAAAATGAGGGAGACAGATGGGCTGTCTTCTTTGCTGAAAACATGCCTATCTGTATACCCAGTCCTCTTAACACCAACTCAAAGCAGTAGTTCATTGTCCAAATGGAGACCTTTGCTGCATAGATATACTGTGGATTGCTGGGGATGAGGAACATTTTGTCATGTATCTAAGCTCTAATATGTGTGATACAGTACAAAGAAACAATATTGTAACTTAAAATGGAAACCATGCTTACCAAAGGGACCTTGGAAACCCTACCATACTTCTCTTCTTACTTGGATAGACTTTTGACTCACCACCATTATGCTTTTATGCAATAGCTCAGTCAGCACTGTGGTAAGAAAACAGAATATGGAAAAAAATATTTTTTTTTGGTCTGCTTCCTGCCTATAAAATGCAACCCTACCACCAGTACCACCACTGTACCATAACAATGTATCATAATAATGAAAAACATTTACCTGGAGTTTGAGGAACTGCATCTTTTTATGAACTTGCTGTTTTCCCAGAGACACATTTACTTAATGCATATGTACACCTACACACATAAGCACATTCACAAGTGTACACATGTATGAGCATGACACACATACACACTCATATGCATGCACCGTTGCATTCACAAATACACACATATGCAAGCACACACATGTACAAAGATACACAAAGGAACTTGTTTATACTGCAATCCAGACCAATGTATACTGACTTTAACTTAATTAGCCAAGGATACATTATAACCACCACTGCAGAAGTCTGAGTCACCACCACTAGTGCTTATATTTAAATGGTCTGCTTTGGCAATTATTTTTTTTAAGATCCTTGAATCTTTCAAATATTAACCAAAAAGCCACAATAAATACCCAAGAAAAAGAAAGGTGTTCTGTCCATGCATCCTTTTCACCATTTGTTTATTTTGCATGAGGCTAATCTTGCTCTACTTTTTTTTTTTTTTTTGCATGCTTCACTCTGCTCATCCAAAGATTATGTATTTTGTCACTCATAACCAGACATTCAGACATATTTTCTGTATGACAACCAAAAAATATATTATCTGAATACAAAATATGAGTGCTACTACTTAATGATTAGGAGTGTCACACGCGTACATACACACACACACACACACACAGACACACACACACACACACACACACACACACACACACACACACACACACTTATAAAATTCAGCCAATCTGAGCTGGCACAGTACACAACCCCCTTAACATCTCAGGTTTATGAGCATACTTATCACAGTGAACGACATATGTATGTGGCAGGCACATGACATACAGTAAGTGGGGAATCTACATATGCTATGCACACAGCTAATAACAGTAATCTTAAACATTAGGTCCCTTTCTATATGCCTCAGCGGTGATGTTATATGAAATAGCTGAGGATGAAATGCAAGTTCCCACCCTAGCAGGGAGTATCCAGTTGGTGGTCAGAAATAAACAGATACTGAAAGAAATATTTACTCAACTAATTTACATTTGGATATTTCATTTCACTTATCTTTGTACATGATAGTATAACTTAGTGGTCATAGTAATACCTATAAGCAATAGGTTGTAATGTATGCAAGAAACAGCAATAACTGTTTTGAATAACAAATATCCAGCCTATATAAAAACACAAACCACAAAAAGAGTGTATCCAAAACTGGGAGTTGCTAAACAAAATATATGGCAAGAAGTAAGACTAGAAGGGCAGTCTCTTTCACAGTTAGGGAGTTTTCACAGAAAGTCAAAACTCAATGTGCTTTAGGTTTGCTTTTATATATGCAGTGTCTTAATAAACCACTACTTTATTTAAGTGTCAGGAGAAGTGTTGTTACAGGCAAGAGGAACTGATGTTGTTACCTCAAGGTAAACCATTTTTAAAGCAGGTGAGAATGCAAATGTAAACCAAGGAAACGCTCCATTAGGAGGTATAATAGGTTATTAGCAACATACAAATAAACAAATGCTGCAACAGACTGGAAGGAAACAAACTGCATGTTGCTGGGCAACAGAAATGAGGGTGCAGCTCAGAAAAAGGTGCAATTAAAAAAGGTTTACTGATAACAAACAAGCACAAGGTGCAAGTATAACTTGCCATTTATTTGCAAGTCTGTATTCAAACCTATTACACCATTTGTTTGTTTTATGTATTTATTTATATGTTGCTAATATCTCATCTTTTAGTGTGAAATTCTCAAGTTTACATGAGCATGCTCAGCTCTTTTTAAACAATAATGCAGTAATAAATAAAATATACAGCACTCATGGATTCAGCTTCATAAGTTTTACTAAGCTTTCGGCAAAAGGAGACAATTGAGAAGCTCAGCGACATCACCCAATGATGTTGGAATCAGTCCTCAGTCCCCATTAAGTTTATTTTCCCCACATATCCAGGCTTAAGATTTAAAATCACCCATCCAGCTATCCAGACTTGTTGTAAAGGTCACTAATGCTAGGAAAGTATTCTGCTTAATAGGTGACAGCAACCTATTCCAGAAATGACGTATACATTACATTAGGTATCTGGCATTTCATTTGATGCTATTGATGTGGTATTATACATTTAGGTCTGTAGAATGGCAATTTGCTTTACTACTAGTTCTAGTTATGTGAAAAAGTTCAAAGAGTACTGAGTAATTCATATCAGGTAAGGCTAAGTAGAGATCATCCCTCATGAGTCTGTATGACACTCATAGCCGGCCTTAGGCATAGGCCAAGTAGGCAGCTGCCTAGGGCACTGCTCTAGCAGGAGCACTTTTCCAGTAATCTGGATAGTGTAGGTATACCAGAATGGGGCACTAAGTGGTGTTGGGGAGTCACTGTGGATACCTTTTGCCTAGGGCATCAATTGACCAAAGGCCGGCCCTGATGACACTGAGAAGATGGATAAGGCTTTTAGTCAGTCAGAGTAGCAAAGGATACTGAGACCGGAGATCTTTTTGCTGAGAAAACACTGAGGTTTCTCAACCTGGATTAGATGCTTAGTAAGGTACATACCAAAAGGTGCATTATATTCAATGATGGACCTGGTGATGGATGAATAAAGTGGGACTATAACATCTTTGGGATATCATGAAGGATAAGCTGTGCAAGGTAGAAGGATTTTCTAGGCACCAAAGGGATGTGGTGGTTAAAGCAGAGTCTGTTATTAACATATTTTTCCAAGCCCATAATGGCTGTGTTAAATTTAAGTGGAATGTTATTTATTTGGTAGTCAGTACTGATGCTAGATTTACCAAAGGAAACAGCTGCATTTCTTGGTGTTGAGAGCAAATCCATGATTAATACACCAAGCTTTTTTTGGGCTGAGTCATTGCTAGAGAATCTGAGTATAACAATGGGATTTGATAACCACCCCAGGTGGCAATCATCAGCAGATTTGGTTAGCCATAGTTCCTTGATATCAGGTTTTATGCCACATAAATCTATACCAAAGAAGAAGAGACCCAGGACACAGCTCTGTGGGATACCACTGGTGACATTCTTCTGTTTAGAGCAAATACCATTGACATTTATGGTCAGGGTTCTCTCAGACTGCCAATTACCCAATTCATTGGCTATGTATGAGTTAATACTGAGTTAGGAGAGTTATAATCCCAGCATGAAGGATGGTGTCAAAGGCCTTGACAAGGTTGAGATAAGCATTGTGGAATACATGCTATTTATCTATGACCTCAATAACTCTTTCAAAAAACACAACCAAATTGAACAAGCATGATTTGCCTTTTGCAAAGTCAGAATGGTGTGTATCAAGGGATATAAGGTCATCTGTATCATTGTTTATTAGTTCAGCCATAATACACTCCATAGCCTTGCAAATAATAATACTTATACTAACAGACTTCCTAGCTTAGATATATGTTTCCATCACACCTATGTCTTCTTCTAGTGTGCTTTTTATATCAGCTTTATAGGTTCGTAAGCTCATACAAATCTTTTGACCAAAGGGCCATCAAGAAGCTTAGCCATAATACCCATTGTTATTGAGATTATATTAGTTGACCCTAGTATAATGATTATTTCCACATACCTCTGGCATGAATTTACAGCCTTGCATCTAATCATCAGGTATGGCTTTGAATGTATATAATGTGTTACTTTGTTAGGCATGTAGAGGCACTTTATTCTTAAGGCAAGGGAGATGCTAAGCTATGAACCTGTCACTCAGACAGGCACCATTGACTTTGCATTGAAGGTTGATTCCTTTGCCATGAGTGGTTGTGCAAAGGTGGAGGAGTTAAAAAAAATATTGGGAGTTTCAAGACTTGAAAGGCTAAATGCAGTTCATCCCTCAGGAATCTCTATGAGACAGAGTAGAAGAATATGTTTTTACTTATTTGGGGTAGCTTAAATGATGTAGTCCAGATATCTTCCTCATCACAAACATTTAAGGTCTCTCAAACTGGTGCTTTGTAAAATACATCCCAAAAGGGGCACTATATTCAATGAAAAGGTCTAATAAGGGACCTGAAAGAGATACCCATACAGATCAGTTGAGCAAGGCATAAATTCTTCCTAACACAATGAAGACATGGTGAACTAAACAATCATTATTAGCATAGGTATATCATTAATAGCACAGGTATCCAAGTTTCAGATGTTTGTCGCTGCTTTGAGAAGCATACCAGCACTGTGGTAAGAGGAGGTGATGGAATCTTTCTCAAAGGTACCTATACTGCATGTCTTTGGTATTTAATGTGAACCCATGACTGACACCATGTGCTGGTCTCATCCCAACCCTGCTTCAGTATTTGAGAGCATGAGGTGGGATTTGCACACAGTTTACAAGCATCAGCAAACTTAATTAGCCACAGCTTTCCCTTTCTATAAAGTAGACAACAAACAGCAGGGGGCTCAGGTCAGAGATCTTCAGAGCCTCATTGAAGAGACTTCTCTGGCTAGATGAGGTACCCCACCATTAACAGCCAATTGGCTATTTGGTACACTACATATAAGTTTATGTTAAGCTGGAAGAGTTTATCTATCATACCATCATGGTAATGCATGCAGTTTGGACCAGCAGGCCCTCATCAAAGGCTTCATTGACCCATTTGAAGAAACTGACTAGGTGTAGTAGGCGCAGCTAACCTTTCATAAATCCATAACAGCTTTGGTCTAGGGTCTGAAGGTTACATACATCAATGTTTATTAGCTCAGCAATTATAAGATACATACTTTTACAGGTGAAAATTGTGAGGCTAATATGTTTATAACTGCTGGGGTCTACTGTGGGACACCATCGTGCAATGGTACCTCTATGGTTGCTTTCCATACTTAACTTAAACTGAAGGGGTGGCTAAGTGGTGCTTAGCACTTATTAACAAACAGGGATATTATCTTGTCCCAAGGGGATAGTATTTTTTTCATTTTGAATAGTGCAGACCTGATCCTAGGTGAATTTGAAAGCTTTGAATAGTTGGCAGTGGGTGGGGCATTTAGCAGGGTAGGGGGCACGAAGTAAGCACTGAACTTGTCTGTAATGATATTTCCAATAGCTACAAGACAGGAGTGGTAGAATCCATGGGAAATAAGATGAATACAGTAAATCATTTCTCAGGTAAACTAAAGAATGCCTTTAGAGCTGGAAGTGACTCTGAGTAGCTATAAGTTTTTTCATTTTGTTATAAAATTTGTTTACTTGGGAATTCTACCATGCAAGCATATTTTAGAATTTACTATTGCTTTTATGGCAGATGGAAACAGGCTCTTTGATGCATCTGTCTGTTAGGAAATAAAATTTAGATGAGTGTGCAGTAGAATTCTGTACTAGGTTACTTGGTGAATTGCGTATGTTATTGTTGTCAGAGAAGTCTGTAACTAAGAAGAAAATTGTACTGGAGTAATCACAAAATCCTGTAGTTTTTTTTTTTTGGGGGGGGGGTTCAAAGTGTGTTTTAATGGAGAAGGTTATTGCTAGATGGTTTTATTTTACTAAGTAAGTAATGATATTGAGGGTAGTAGAGGACAGGGAGAACTTGCTTAAGGACAATGTCAGAAAGATTATCACCCCTGGGTAAGATGGAAGCAATGTTATCAAATAAATTAGCATTAATAAACATTACTGTTTGATGGAGAATCAGAAAACTACTTCTTAGGAGCCAACTTGGGATAAGTACTTCTGCCTGGCTCCTGGTGAAAGAAAGGCAGACAGACATTGATTCTTACCATACCTGATTCAATGGTGCATGTTGAACTTTCCCCTGATTGGTCTACATTGATTCATAGCTATCTGTGATTGGGTGCTATATGCTGGACTTCCTGATTGTTCTGGCTGCTGTTTCATTGTGAACTTCTTCAGTTTAATTCTCAGACTACTGTGCAGCTCAGTGTTCCGTTGTGCTCAGCTACTACTGAACGCACTACTAATGCATCTGCTGTAAGTAGAAAATAACAAGCCTATGATGCCTGTAACATCTGAGATGAGACAAAAGATCACTGGAAAGTCTGTGACCCACTTCTCAGGAACCAGATTGGGATTAGTGCTTCTGCCTTGCTCCTGGTGAAAGAAGGGACAGAGAGGCATTGATTCTTACCTGTGTGTAGTTGCAGTTAAACCAGAACTAGTAGTAGATGACAGGCAAATCAGTACTATTTCTAATTCTTTGCAGCCCAATAAAACCCATACTTTTCCTATTATAATTCTCCTATCATAGGCACATGGCTTGCTCATATGCTTTCCCTTAACAGTCTGCTAGCTCTAGGACGTTTGAGGCAATAGAGTATCTCCCTCATGTTTACAGTCAACTCTTTAACTTTGGACCACTCTGAATTCACATATAAGAGGTGTAAATACTTTTCTTTTTTTAGATGTACATCTCTTGGCTGTATCTCATATCAGTAAATTACATCATAACACCCTACAAACATATATTAAGGTTGATAAACATAGCTCTGCTTAAGACTCCCCTGTCCCCATGTATCAGACTTCAGCCTACCAGGTCTAACTACTCCCACATATAGTTCTACTATGAATCACCAAAACTGCAAGCCCGCTACCTTAAGGTTGCATATGCCTACAAAGGGCCACAAAGTCCTTGTTACTGGTAATC
>NC_056732.1:631544269-631551769 GCF_019279795.1 Protopterus annectens | reverse complement strand
AAGTAAATCATCTATATAATGTACCAATACAGATTTGCATGGAAATTGGATTTCCTCAAGGTCCTGCTTTAAAATCTGTGAAAAGACTGAGGGCCTGTCAACAAACCCTTGTGGCAGTCATTGCCTCATATATTAAATGTCCCCACATGTAAAGGCAAATAAATACTATCTGGATGAACATGAATAGGAAAGAAAGCTGAACACAAATCTGCTACAGAAAGTTAAGTAGCCCATGGTGGTATGCAACTTAATATAGTTGCTGGATTTGGCACCACAGGATATAAATAGATGACAACCTGATATACTGCTCTTAAATCCTGCAGAAACGTATATGGATCTCTGCCTGGCTTTTTATCTGGGAGAATTTGAGTATTACAGCAACAAAATGTTTTTGCTATAATTCCCTGCTGAAGGAAAGATTCAATCATAGGTCTGATTCTCTTTTCAGCTTCAGGTATTAAAGGATCCATGCTATATGAAGGATGGCTTTGTAGGATCGACACATATTTTGTTTTTCACAGGTATAGCAGATTTTAACAGACCTACCTCATTAGAATGGTTTGCTCACAAAATGTTAGCAACCTGCTGTAGCAATCTGTCATCTGCACATGAACATGACTTTTCTGCCTTTTCTTCTGTAACTCTAAGTACAGCAGTCACTTCATCTTCGGATTCAACTGGTACATTTAAATAAACTCCATCTGCATGCAAAAAATAGTACATCCTAATTTACAAAGCAGATCCCCGTCCATTAAATCTGCTGGATCTGAAATGCTAATAAAAAGGCATGCTTGTGTTCAATCGGCCTTAAAGAAATTGGAATAGGTTTAGATACAGGAAAAAATAGGAGTGTTAGTAACATCCATTGCTGACACTTTTTCAGAAGATACTACAATTTTATCTTGATCACTTAATTTCAACACAGATTATGTCACACCAGTGTTAACCAGAAATGGAACATCTTTTTTGTCCTACTTTCAACTTAACAAAAGGTCCTTATTGATCTACTTGCATTAATGCCCTTATGTGTACCTCACCCCTCCATGAGTGTTGTCAGTACGTTCCTCCTTACATTTGTCTGGGAGTAGTAGAGAAACACTGATAGGATTTTGATTTTGCCACTGCTGCATTTGCTGCTGCTGTGGATTTGGGCATTCTTCTTCCCAATGTCCCATTTGAGCACAGTTGTGACAAGCCCCCCTCTCGGCTTGATTTTGTTGAACATTCGTTACTCTTCCTGTACTCTGTCTACCTTCCCTTCCTCTACCCATACCTCTGTCTCATCTTTCAAAGCTCTGTATTTACAATTGCATGAGTTTATCTTCTATATCTCTTCTCTTTTTACCTACTTGATCCATGCAGTGCTCTGTGAAATTTATTAACTTATCTGTTTCCTCCTCCTGCCAAGCAACCTAATTTTGGTTTGCTAATGTCTGCATATTAGGTGAAAGTCCACGTAAGAAAGCGGAATTAAAAGCTGCTTTAGCATTTACCATTGGAATAGGTTCATAGGAATGTGCTATAAAGGCTTCCCAAACTCTGATAAAATAATAAGCTGGTGTTTCTCACTTTGTTTTTCTTATATGCACTAATTTTAGCCCAGTTTGGTTTAACAGGGCAAACTGTCAGAATTTCTTGTAAGAGCTTTTCTCTAACTTCTGCTAATGCCCTTTTCCCTTCAGCAGTTAAATAATTTGGGTACTCTGCTGGAGCCAAGCCAACTTTGTCTTTTAATTTGTCATATATATATATATATATATATATATATATATATATATATATCAAGTGGGATTACAATTATCTTAAATCTGCCAGAGTAGGTTCAATGACAATGTTTAATTCCTCCATAAACTTTATGGGTCTTGCCTAATTTTAGGGAAAGTTTTAAGTGTAGAAAGTAAATCATTAAGTGTCTGGGGTCTGTGAACTAATGCCACAGTACCATCCAGATGTGGTACGTCTATGAGGGGATATAGAAAATTATCCATCTGCTCCTCCTGCCTTTCAACCTGTCTTGTCTTTTAATTTGTAAAATGTACCTTTTTACCTGAATATTCTACCATACCATGGTGTGCAATGCTCCTATCACCATCTAATTGAGAGGATGAAGTGGTGGGCTGCACAGTGCTAGAAGGTTCAGGTTAGGGTGAGGCTGATGTTGAGTGCGCAAGTGCAAAAAGAGTGACATGTATAGATACACTTCTCTGTGGGGTAACAAACTGACCTCTGTCTTGTTGGGATAAGTGGAGAACCAAGTTATTTCTACAGTGTGGGAGGAAGGGAAGCTGATCATCTTTCTCCAAAGACCCCAACCACCACTACAGCATGGTCATTTGAAATGGCTGGACACAAAGGAGTAGCTGGTACTGAATTACATGTTTTATTTGTATTTTTAAGTTCTTTCACTTGCTGCAAAAGTTTGCCATTTGTATCTTTTAAACCCTTTAAGGTGGATTCTTTATGCTGTTTAAAAGTTTCAATATACCAATAATTATAACTAATCCATTGATCAGTTTTCATTTTATTACCCATCTGTTCTAACTTAGTTTGTAAGTGTAGCATTTTAGTTTTATCAAAAGTGCCATTGTCAGGAAAGCATAACTCTAAATTTGGTTTAGTTAGTTTGTGCCAGTAAGCTATTGTACTCTCAAGGGTTTGGCCCAGATGTACAGCACATATAATGAACTGGAGACCATCAGATGTTTCAATAATCTTCCTGTCTGACTTACCCATAATAGTACAATATGTTGGTAGTTAACCCCTCTCTTCTCTCCTTTTTTTTTATATGTATAACAAAACACAATCATCCATACATACAGATTCATAGTACTTGCAGGACCCCTTCCTGCAATGCATTTATGACTGAAACCCAATTCAGCCTAAGTACAAGGCCCTTCCCAGTTAATGCATGTAGCATATGCTACACGAAAAGCTTCACAATTATGAACATAAACCTAAACAGAGAATACATACACTAGTGCAGTAAATAATGTGCACACAATCCAAAGCTGCATTTACATCACTGAAACTCACAGGAACTCAAAGAAAAAAGTTAAAAGCACTCACTGAAATGGTGCCCAGTATTTGTCGAAGAGAATCCTGCCACAGTCTCCAATACTGTGAAGCAAAACAAATAAACCTCGACTAGAGCTAGGAGTTATGAGACCAGCTGAAAAGGCACACTTGTTAGCAGATAATATCATTCAGCTATTCAGTTCAAAGCACAGACTGACAGAGATTCTGGATGCAAACACATTATTTATTATAAAGTATCATGATACTGGAATATGTCAAGATAGAGAGATTCAACAGTATGCTCAGATGTAACTCTTTTAAATCAAAAATTCAAAAAAATAGTTTGGTTCAAAACTTTCTCAATTTGAGATTAAAACACAAACATACATTTACAAGGCTAAAAGGTGTAAACAGATAACAAGGTATGCATATGGGAGGATACTCTCATGCCTCACTCATGTTTGCGTCATGGTTTATGTGTTTTTCAATCAGCAGACTTATCTAATACAACTACAAAGTACCTAACTTCCCAAGGTTAAATAATTACAAGAAACATTTACTATCTGATTGCTAAGCTCTAATTAACTGTTACAAAGTCAAACTATTCTTCTCAACTAAATAGTAAAAATATATGAAACTGCTGCAATACTTTTAAGCTAACAATATATTAAAATAAGCATTAATAGACATAAAAATAACATATCCATTACACACACACACACACACACACACACACACACACACACACACACACACACAGACACACACAGACACACACAGACACACACATACACACACATACACACACACACATTATATATATATATATATATATATATATAGAGGGAGAGAGAGAAAAAGATGCACATACGTACATTAAATATACATATATATCCTGGGCCTTCCTGCCCTGCCACCCTTCCACTCCTGCATTAAACCGGTAATCTGCCCAATGGCCAGCTTCATCCATACTCATTAATTACCAACAATGTATGTTTCTAAGTGAAATATTTCAATTTTTTTCTTTTTGTAAAATAAATTGTTAATTGCCTTGCCCTCGTTTCTCAGCAGCATATCACCAGGCTGTACTAGCTCCCCAGTGAGGTACCTGCTGAAAACCTACAAACCCCAACAACAATGACTTTTATTACCTTATACTCTCTTACTTGCACCTAGTCCACCTCTACTCCTACTGTTACTACAACCTACACCCCCCACCCCTCCCTCTTCATCTCACTCTTATTAACCACTGTCCCCTAGCCCGTTTTCACCTCAACTGTCCCCTCTCCCCCTCTTTCACTCTGTCCTGTTAACTGAAAAGAACTTACAGCTAAACCTCAACTTTCTCTTTGTGATCCTCACCTCCCCCAACATTACACCGTTTCCTTCCTTATCTGAACTGCTCACCTTGCTGATTGTTTCTGAAAGGTGCACTGAGTTGCTTCTGTTCCCACCAGCTCAGTTCACCCTAGCTACGCTCAGGCTCACTCAGCTCTCCTAATCTACCCCCATTCCCACCCACCCCTGACATCATTTGATTTATACTCTATCCTCATTAGCTACACCCTCCCCCCACCAGCACTTCCCACCAATTACATAACTGCTCCCTATTCCCCTCCATTTCACATCTCTATCTTTTCCCATCACACATTACTCAGCTGCATGTTGTTGTTGTGTCTTTCGGCTTTTCCTGGTTAGGGGTCGCCACAGCGGAACTCCGGTCCGCTAATGATTGGCAGTAGATTTTTACGTGCCGAGTTGCCAGCCCTGATGCACAACCTTCAATGAAGGTACACCCATTCACACATGTCTCCAGACAGAAGACGCTCTAGATGATAATCGAACGGGACAACGTCTTACTGTGAGGCGACAGCGCTACCGCAGCGGTACTCAGCTGCATACCACCTGGTCATCACACACACAATCTCAATTTCACAAGTCATCCTCCATGGCCTACTTCTACCTAAGCATCCCATTACTTATTCTGGTCACCCACCTCTCTTCTTATCACACCACACTACACTATATACCTACCTCCCCTACTCTATCTTCTTCCTCCTTCAACTTTACAACAACATACTCCTTTTACATTTCTGCTTCTCTCTTCACTTCTACCCAGTTTCATCAATATAATGTAAAAACTCTCCCATCCACCTACAACACTAGCAAATTATAACTACTCCTTTACAGTCCCAAACCTCACCACCCGCATCATACTGCCTTTGTCAAGTCTACTATACTCCTAAGTGGAGACATTCACCCCAACCCCGGACCCTCTCCACTCTCATCAAACACTATCATACACCTTTCTTCATCCATACCTTCTGCCATCAATCCCCTCCTTTCGTCTCACCACACCCCACAAAAAACCCTAGACTTATACTCAATTTATATCCAAAGACTCTTCAACAAAACCACAGATTTACACTCCTGGATAGCCCAACACTCTCCTCATATTTTAACCCTAACTGAGACCTGGTTAAAACCACACATAGCTAATAATGAAATATTACCCCTGGTTGCAATATCTTCAGATTAGATAGACAAACTAGAAAAGGTGGCAGTGTAGCAATCCTATATTCTGAACTACTCAACCTCCCCCCTTACACATAACATTACCTAACTTCCATCCCACTGAACTACTTGTATTAAACTGTCATCTTAACTCTCACAAAAAACTAACCATAGCCATACTCTATATCTCCCCAGGTAATATTTCCATTCTAGAAAACATACTTTCATGGATGACTGATAATATCCCCTATGAAACCATCATTCTGGGTGATGTTAACATAGACTGGACCAAGTACATGTCCAACCCCCCCAGTATGTGCATAAACCTGCATGGCTTCAAACAACTTATCACATCCCTACTTGTATTTATAAAACTACTGGTACCACTACTATTCTGAACTGGATACTAACTTCTGACCCTGACCTCTACCACAACCCCTGTACCCTGCCTGACTCCCTCAGTGATCACCTCTTCATCCACATCCAAAGATACTCTCTTCCTTCACCTAGAGCTCATTTATACCACAACTGTCATAAATTATCATCATTCGATAACAATTCCTTTAATCATAAACTTGCATCTATTAACTGGTGCTTCCTTTATCACCTTCCACTGAATGAAGCAGTGGAGACCTTTAACCAGACATTCCTCAACATCTTAGACTCACTCGCACCCCAAAGAAAAATCAGGATTAAAGCCAACCATGCTCCTTGGTTAATAAAGGAGGCACGCTCACTCATGCACAAAAGGGATAGTATCTGGAAAGAAGCCTGGCAAGAAAACAAATCCCCTACCCTACTTCTAAGCTATAAAGAAACTAGGAACTATACCAAAAAAATGTGTTCAACTTGACAAGAAAATTTTTTAAAACACAGATCAAACCAATCACCTCTCCAACACTAAAGAATTCTGGTCCACCATCAACAATATCCTTCATCCTGGTAATCCCTCTACCCCAAACCCGTTCCCCGATAAGTCTGCACTAGAAACTGCCACCCTGCTCAATAACTACTTCATAGACACCATTCACAAACTAACTCCTTTAGACCATAATTCCAGTTCACCAGAGTCTCCTCCCTTTCTACCAACACTAATGAAACCCCATTCTCTCTTAAACAACTCTCCATCTCTTATATCATATCTCTTCTACATAAACTTAAACCTGGTATCCCATCTGCTGATAAAGTACCCCCCCCTTCTCAAACTTGCTGTCAACTCCATAGCATTTCCCATCTCCATACTAATAAATAGATCTGTCCTAGAAAGCACTCTACCTAACATCTGGAAGTCCTACACTGTACCATTGTGCAAAGGAGGCAACTCCACTAACCCCTTTAATTTTCAACCAATAGCCATCCTATCTCCTTTCCCTAAAATTCTAGAAAAGTGTGTCCATTCCCATCTCCTTAAACACCTAATACAAGAAAACCTTTAAACCCCCACTCAACATGGTTTTCAGCCTAACCACAGCACTGCCACTGCTCTCCTATCCTTTACTCATACAGTTGCTAAGGCCAGGGACAAAAAGCTACTTGCACCCTGTCTCTTCCTTGACCTATTCAAAGCATTTGATACTGTGTCACATCACAAACTACTAAGTAAACTAACTGAATTTAACTTCTCTTCTTCTACTGTGTAGTGGTTCTCCAGCTATCTCTCAAATAGACTTCAATCTGTCCGATGTCTCATCTCCTGCTCACCTTTTTTACCTATAAAAACTGGAGTCCCCCAGGGTTCAATCCTAGGCCCCCTTCTTTTTAATATTTTCACCAACAATCTTCACTCTTCTTGTTACCACTCTACCCTTGTCCAATATGCAGATGACTCAACACTCATCACAACCTCCAATACCATATCTGACCTTCTTTCCCTTACACAAAATTCTTTCTATTCCATCGAAAAATGGCTTAATGAAAACCAGCTAATTCTAAACCCTAAGAAAACTAAACTCTTACTCTTCCTACCTAACT
>NC_056732.1:631511769-631539269 GCF_019279795.1 Protopterus annectens | reverse complement strand
TGTAGCCATGACCGAATCTGTTAAGGAAACAGCTTAATGGGTTAAGGACAAGACAAAAGATACTGGTTATATAAGATATAAGAGATACTGTCAAATGTTTTTTTTTTTTTGTAGTCTATCCATGCCATACTTAGATTCTTCCCCTTTTCACAGTTCTCCATTATGGCTTTATTTAACAACAAATGAGCATTTGTTCCGTATGACTTTCTTTTGTTTCCCTTTTGTTCTTTTGTCAAGACTGAGTTTTCTTCTAAATGACTATAAAGTCTGTCTGCATCAATTCCAGTGTATAGTTTATACGTAGTCAGAAGGCAAGTTATTGGCCTATAGTTTTCAGGATAACTTGCAGGTTTGCTCTTAAGTAGGAGTATTGTTTTTCCTGTTGTTAACCAGGCTGGTGTCTGATCGGGTGCACATATAAATAGTTCTTACTCATGGCTAAATCTTCATGTAAAGATGTTAATACTTTTAGTTGGAAGTCAGGTACTGCATCTAGGCCTGAGGTTTCCTAATTAGGAGCTTTTCTTAACTTTGTTTCAATCTTTCTGGCCATTACTTCATCCCAATTCATATCTTGTACATTTGAACTTCTTATTCTTTCTTTTAATTCTTCTATCCATTTAGCATCTTTTTATCTATTTCTTCTTTTTTTAATTGTGTTTCAATTCCTTTTGCCTTGTTTCCCAATTCTCTATAAAACCTTTTTGAGTCATCCCTAAATTGCTTATTTTGTACTTTTCCTTTATATTTATCTGCATATATTCTACATTGATATTTTTAGTTTATTTGCAATAGTGCACAATAGATCCTGATCTCTTCTTATACTGTACATTGCTTTTATCACGTCTATCTTTCTGAGTATTTTTTGTTGATCTGTTCCTTCTTCTATACTCTTCTAACAGTGGCACTTCTTGTCTTTATAGTTTTCTCTATTCAATACTTCCTTGAAGGCATTCCATTTCTCCCCATCCTTTCCATTACTACCCTGTGTTTTTGTGGTAGGACTTTATCTGTTATTAATTTAGCTGCATAGTAATATATCCTATTTACTTCTGTTATATCGCATAAATATCTATGAACAATCCTAATTAGTGTCTTTATTTGTTTTATCAGACTTCTAACTCTTTGGGTTTTATTGACTTCCATAGTCTGTTTCGTTCATTGATCTTAATATGTATGTCCAGCTGTATTAAATCAAGCAACTCTTCACTTAGATCATTTTCTTCTAAACTGATGGCACATTCTTTGTTCAGCATTTCCTGTGGGCATTCTATAGAAAGCTTGAGAGCATCTTCCTGTAGAACATTCTCTTCAGTTTCATCCTGTGTCATCCATTGCTCTTTCATATGGGAACTCACTGGCCTATCACTCCACAACATCGACTGCATCAGAGTTACCACAGTTTCATGTTCGTTCCCTTGCAGTGCAGTTCCAATTGAATGTTTGTACTGATTTCTATGGAAGGCTCTAAAGTATCTTCATATGGCAGCAGATCAGATGTTCCCTGCTGCACTGGTTTCTCCTTAGATTTTCTACACAAAATCCTTCACTTTGCAGGTAATCCATAACTCTAGTTTACTAATCCTCTTTTCTACTTTTCCTCTTTGTTTTCTTATTTTTTGTATGGTAAAATGTATCATGTCTGGATGTCTTTCCCTGTATTTCTCTTCAAATATCTTTGGTGCTGCTCTTTTTGTATTGATTAGTTTTGCTTTCTTCTTTGCATAAATATTGCACCGTATTAAATCTCTTTTTCTTTCCCATGTCCATATTTCTTCTTGAATTGTCTCCTGCTCCTCCTGTTTCTCCTTACTTTGGGGACTCATTGTTCCATCATGCTGTGATGTAACCTGTGTTAGACTTTCTACACTAAATCCTTCACTTCACAAATATTCCATAACTTCAGCTTCTAGTTTTTTTAACTTTTACTTTACTAATCTTCTGTTCTACGTTCCCTCTTTGTGATCTTATGTTCATTTTTATTGTGAAAATTTTCCATATCTGGATGTCTTTGCCTAGATTTCTTAATGAATATCTTTGGGACTGCCTTTTTTATATTGAATAATTTGGCTTTCCTCCTTTGAAAGATATTGCACCATATCAGATCTCTCTTTCTTTTCCATGTCCATATTCCTTTTTTATACCTTTCAAAAGTGTCTAGATTATGTTCTTCATATTTTTGCATTTCATCAATTGCTTCTTTTTCCAAATGGCCCAAGGTTTCTAGGTCTATATAATGTTTTTCATAAGTCTGTTGTATTAATAAACACACATTTTTATTTTAAGCTTCTGACAGTTTTTCTTGTGCAGGTATTTTTCTTTCCTCTAATTTCTCTCTCATTTTTTTGTATATCTTCTGTCTGGAAATTCTGGGTTTCATGCATAATAGTAACAATACATAATTTCTTTTTTATCCTCAATAGTCCACTCTATCATCTTTATGGCTGTTTTTTTTTTTTTGGCATATCAGTTTTTGTGATTTTTTTTTGTGGACTGCTATTTCCTTCTATAACAGGGGGCCATCCTCCCCCTGAGCCTGGCCTAGTCCCATTGTAGGAATGTTTTCATGTCTTGAGGATTCTACACTGTCATTTTTTCCACTCATGGCACCAGTGCTCCTACCAGGACTGGGCATGTTTTGTCTGGGTCTTGTGCACCCAGCTATCTTTTTTTATTTTTTAACCTACTTCTGCCCATAATATATGCTGTGTAAAATACAGTATATATAGCAGTGTCTTCTTGGTGAGACTTTTTTAAAAATAGGGTCCACTTCCTGAAGGTATCACCAAGACTTGAGGATGAATTAATTTCCATTAATGCTACTCTCCTTTGCTTGATGAATTATCAACTCTCCATTAGGACCTCTATCATCTCTCCATTCAGACCCCTATCATCTCTCCATTCGGACTCCATTGTAAATAGAGTGATGTTTCTTTAAATGAAATGTTTTGTTTAGTTGTACCTGTCACTTTATAACAAAAAAGATATCTTGCTTTATTGGTAACAGTAGATTTGTCTAATGGGTAATTAAATGTAGTAGAAAAAAGGAGAAGCCCAGTCGGAGAGCATGTGTCCTTTGTGAATGGGGACTGAGTGTCCAAAGCAGTGACACTGAGAAAAAGAATCAATCACTGTGAAGGAAGACAAGGAAGACGAAACCAGTAAAAAATGTCTGCTAGAGGAATCCAACAAGACCTACCAACAGACACTGTTTACCAGCAGTACAAGACCGAGTTAAAGATACTTGCTATGCTTCTGGTTAAACAGGAAGACTTTATTTTGCTTGGAAGAACCTGCCTTATTTTTGTTTGTGTATAATAAACAGCCTTATTTTTATAAAGTCTGGTGGTCTTAGCTGCTTTAATCTTCCACATTAGTAGAGAATTAAGTATCCTGACACTAGTTATTACTGCTAAAATGAGTATAATTTCCCCTCAAAAGAGAGAGAGACAGATAACGGTATCTTTTTTTTGAGCTGCATCTGTTTGTGGATCCATGTGTCAAGATGACCACAGTCCAGCAGCTGCTACAGATCAAAGTGGCTGCAGTCAAAGGGATAATCAATATAGCTATGGTCATGGCTACTTCACTGACAGTGCTACTCATTAGTAGGACCTTCAGGCATCTCTTACTATCTCTGAGAGTTATGTCCATCAAGAGGGATGGGGCTGACCTGACAGGGCCAGGATCCAGTCAGTCCAATTAACTAGTAAACCACCGATAGCCTTCATGGACATGGATGGGATTGATTGCACTAAGATAAAGTCCAAAAGGCTTTGCTTTCCAGATCTAGTATTATTTCGGATACACAAGGTGAAAAGTTTCATAAGTATATATTCTCTCATAACAAAATGGTAAAGTTGTAAGCATATTGCTAATTGATATTTAGACCTGTAGATCCAACATAATAAAAATAAAATTAAAGAAATTAATAGCAACTGACAAGCTTAAAAGATCTCTACCTACTGCTTTAAAAATTGTATCAAACTGACCCTTTAGGTTTATTTTGTTAGTTTGTGTTTTATTTATTTATTTTTTTCTGACAGCAAAAAGACTGTTACACAGTGAATCCTGGAGTATACTGACATCATTTGGGGATTCAATGATTCCACCTAATTTGCAGTCATCTGCAAACCTGGTCACCCATAACCCCTTAGTTTTGACCTGAACTTCTGAGAAGTATATACCAAGTAGTAGGGGGCCCAGCACTGACCCCTGTGGCACCCCACTTGTAACAGGTCTGCTAGTTGATGTGGAGTCACCCACTTTGATAGTGTCTGTCCGGCTTGTGAGCCAATTGGAAACACATCTTACAACGAAGAGGTTTACATTCAGTTTGCTAGGTTTATCAGTAATGCCTGAATGTGTGATTGTGTTGAAAGCCTTTGCTGTGCGCACAGATTTGCCATCATCAGTGGCCTTGGTCACATTTTCAAAGAAATCCAGTAGATTTAACAAGCAGGATCTGCACTTCACAATGCCGAATTGGGTAGGATCCAGGGTTTGGTGTTCACCTATGTCATTATTTATGAGGTCCATAATGATACATTCCATGGCTTTACAGATGAGGCTGGTCAGACTTATGGGTCTGTAATTCCCTGGGTCTGTTAAATGCAGAAAACAATCATCTAGCTAGATTTTGGACATATCATAGTATCTGCTAAATCTCTGAAACTTCTGAAGACCATGCTGCTAGAGATTTTATGCCTTTTGAATATGGCAAGTTATTTTCTAGAATAGTCAAGGCTCCATTCTTTCACTGTGTAATTGCCAAGTAAAGTGCAATATCTTAATTGAGGACAGAGAACCAAAAGTCCTGTTCTACTTGGATAGGATGGCAACACTTACAAAAGTGCATTACATAAGAGGAATTATAGTACTACAAATTAGTAGAAGTGGTATGCATCCATGATTATAAGAAATAGTATCCTATTATTTAGATAGAAATACGAACTGGGTTTGGAAAGGTAGACCATATGGTTGTTGCTTTTTCCATGTTAACATATGATATGGTATTATGGAAATATTGTCCCCCCCCCCCCCCCAACATTAAAAAGTTGTGAAGACAAAGGTAAGAAGGAAGCTCTTCTGATAGATGATCCTATCAGTTTGAGGCAGGGAATGAGCAGGTGAATTAGTCTACAGATGTGCATCTACCCAACGCAGAAGAAAAAAGGAATGTGAAAAACCATCAAACACATTTGCCAGAGTATTGGAATTCAGCAAAGACCAAGACCCCAAGTGACCCCTAAGACTACAAAAATGTATTTAGGGATACAAGGAGAGAAAGAAGGCCTTTTATAGATTTATGTCAGAATGCACCTCTAACAAGCAATAGAAGGAAGGAATTTATAAACTAAACATTTCAGCCTGGTAGTGTTGTAAAGCATGTAAGAGAAGCATCAGAGCAGCCTGAAAATGTTTCAAAGCAAGACACTGAAGTGACTCGCATAACTATACTGAAAGGAATACTCACTGAAGGGGTATATTCTAAGGAAATGAAGTTAGGAAGTATGGAAAATATACAACTAAAATGTAATTGTAATTGTGCTATCAAGCTAAATAAACAACTCCAGAAATGAAGAACTTTAATCAGCAGGTGGGAGGTGAAAATAAGAAATGTAACAAGAAAAAAGATTTCACAAGAGTAGCTAAAGAGGAAGAAACAGTATCTGTCAAAGTCCTAAATATAGTTTGATTCAATATTTACAGCTTTTCTTTGCAATATTTATATTACATACAATATTTAATACCTCAAAATGTTACTCTGTCTTCCCTCCCTCTCTTTCATTCTCTGTATATATATATATATATATATATATATATATATATATATATATATATATATATATATATATATATATATATATATATGGGTCTATGTCAAATAATCAAACATTTAATTCTGCGAACCTCTATTTGTTGAGACAAAAACAGTGACCGTTTCTTTAAGTCGATATCTCTTTAAGTGAAAATTAAATCATCAAACGACATTTGTTGGCTAACTGCTAGAAGAAAAGTATGTATCATGTCATTAGGTCAACATGTAGTTAAGAAATACTGTAAAAAAACAATTGCGTATATATTATATATATTATCAAATATCTAATTATACCTGTAAGTATGTCCTGTAAATACAAAAAGGTAATATAATGTCTAACAAAGGTGTCTAACAAAGGTGTTGCTTAATTTGCTAATTCTGCCTTATGCATTATTAAAAGTATTTTATTTTTACAGCAGTATGCATTGGACTACACAGGGTTTCACGTTTTAGGTGGTATTTACCTGTATTATATAGTTCAGTAGTGTAGTGTGTATATCATGTATAGTAACCATAAAGGGTGTTGTTTTCTGTTGTTTTTTTCTATCACCGGGTTATTTCCACACACACAATGGTGGCAAATTATGGAAAGTCAAAGATTTAAATTTCGTTGAAGTTCACATTTGCTTTATGAAACATTTTCTCTTTTCATCTCAACGAATAGAGTTCCATGGAATTAAACATTCGATTATATGACATAGACCCTATATACATATATATATATATATATATATATATATATATATATATATATATATATATATATGTATGTATGTATATGTGATTACCTAACAAAAAAAAGTAGCTCAAATGAGCAGACCAAAAACATCATTCTAAAAAGAATGAATCACAAAAGCATGACAAAAAAAACTGTTTTATGCAGAGGCAGCCTCCCTACACATTCCCCATGCACCCTGCTAATTATATATACCAACTCTGAGATCGTACAACAGCGGGTAAAGGGCAAATTCCACAACACTGCTGTACCATTATCTCGCACACAGAGTAGACAGCAGCTGGCACAGCAATGAAAAAAGAATATTCATTCGTTTGAATTTTTAATATTTCAAACTGCAGCTATTTATACTTGATGACTTATTGAATAATGCAAGGGCTCCCAAACTGTGCACCATGGCACCCTGGGGAGCCGCGGCTTCTTCACAGGGGCACCGCGAACTAATAAGTTGCAAAACCCAGGCCGTCAGGTAAGTGAATGCCTGTATGAGTGTGTGTGTGTCTGTGTGAGTGAATGTGTACATGAAAGCAAGAGAGTCTGTGTGTGAGGGAGAGATCGGGAGAGTGAGCGATGTGTGAATGAATGCATGAATGAATGAGGAAGTGACTGTGTGTGTGTGTGTGTGTGTGTGTGTGTGTGTGTGTGTGTATGTCTGTGTGTGTGTGTGTGTGTGTGTGTGTGTGTGTGTGTGTGTGTGTGTGTGTGTGTGTATGTCTGTGTGTGTGTGTGTGTGTGTGTGTGTGTGTGTGTGTGTGTGTGTGTGTGTGTGTGTGTGTGTGTGTGTGTGTGTGTGAGAGATCAGGAGAGTGTGCGTTGTGTGAATGAATGCATGAATGAATGAGGAAGTGACTGTGTGTGTGCGTGTGTGTGTGTGTGTGTGATCGGGAGAGTGAGCGATGTGTGAATGAATGCATGAATGAATGAGGAAGTGACTGTGTGTGTGCGTGTGTGATCGGGAGAGTGAGCAATGTGTGAATAAATGCATGAATGAATGAGGAAGTGGCTGTGTATGTGTGAGATCGGGAGAGTGAGAGCAAAGTGTGAATGGACGCAGGTATGAATGAAGAAGTGACTGTGTGTGTGTTTGATCGGGAGAGAGAGAGAGAGAATGATGTGTGAGTGAATGCAGACATGAATGAGGAAGTGACTGTGTGTGTGTGTGTGTGTGTGTGTGTGTGTGTGTGTGTGTGTGTGTGTGTGTGTGTGTGTGTGTATATGTGTGTGTGTGTGTGTGATTGAATGTCTAGATTTTTGCCTCATATTTTTGGCGTGTTCCTCCTAAAATCTGTACTTTTCTGGCAAATAGTTGAGGATTTAAGTAATTAAATAATGACAAACATTTGAGTTTAAGACTCCACATAATTCAGAGAATTCATGCTAATGCAAAACTTATTATTCCATCAACTTTCTAAGTTTGTTAGAGCAATATTTAAAATCTGTCCCTATTTGTTCCCCCATCATTTTAGGCTTTGTCCAGATTTTTTGCTCTAAAAACATTAACAGAAGTACCTTTGGTAAGAAGTTCATTTCCTTGTTCACTGGTACTGACACGTCCATTGAGGTATCGAATATTGGTTCGAAGGAGAACAATGAAGAATTCAATGGAACTGGGGCCAGAAGAAAAACATTTCTGGTTTCAGTACAGGTGCATCGTCCAGCAGCAGTGGAAGCAATAGTCAATGAAGAATGTAGTGCTTCCAGCATTCGCCCTTTAGTCCAGCAGAAACTTTGTTTTCCTCTAATTGTAAGAGAGATGGACTTCAAAACCAGGGGCAGAAGCAGAAGTTGCCAGAAGAGGAAACACGAGGGACAGACTGCGGGCCCGAGCAGCTTCAAGAAAGCCTTTTTTCACAAGAAGGCATAGTTTTGAATTTATTTCACAGCACTTTTTCATCAGAAGAAATGAGTATCTTGCAAAAAGGACTTTCGTTCATACCAAGTAGGTACTCTGACATTACTGAAGTTATTTTTGATATAAAAATGTTTTGTAGAGATTTAACATTGAAAATGTTGTTTGCTGAAATATAAAGTTGAAGAAATGAACTTGTTTAGAAAACCTAGTTCATTTATACCACCAGTTAATCCATTAATACATGCATTTGAGACAATGTGTATACAAGAAGTGTATAAAATACAGAGTGTTGAAGGCAACAGAGGTTATATGAAAAATAACTTAAATAAGAATGAAAGGAAGGCCCTAACAAAATTGCAGGAAAATGTTAGCATTGTAATCAGGCCTGCTGATAAGCGGGGCCCTATTGTTGTCATGGACTCTCATATGTACACACAAGCTATGCAGACTATGTTAGCAGACACCAGTTTTTATATGCAAATTACAAATGTTAAAATAAACAGAATGCTTAATCAGATAAAAGAGAAGTTGAAAGCATTGTTGAATGAATGAACTAATGAGCTCTATAACTTTTTTCTTATAGAACATCCTGTTAATCCCTGTATACAGAGATTACCTAAAGTTCATAAAAGTAAAACTAATCCACCAATGAGACCTATAGTCTCAGGGAGGGGATGGTCCACTGAGCCTATTTCTATATACATAGAAAAGAATTTAAGGCCATTTTTGAATGAAATACCACAGGTCCTAAGGGACACTGAACATTTTCTGAAAGATCTGTATGACCACATACAAACATTGGATGTTAATGCTGATTACTTACTTGTTACCATGGATGTGGTCTCACTTTTCACGGTGATTCTGAATGAAATTGGAATTGAGATTATAGAAAAGTTTCTTATGACTTATTCTAACTTTGAAGTTAGGCAGATTTTACTTCTAAAGGGTTTACTTGAAATTGTCCTATGCTGTAATGTTTTTGTATTTGGAAAAACCTTTTACTGGCAGAGCAATGGCGTAGCTATGGGCACCTCGTGTGCCAATAGCTACGCCAATGCCTTTATGGTAGTTTGGGAAGATGAATATTTGTTAAAAGGTCCTTATAGTAAATATATTTCATTTTATAGAAGATTTGTGGACGACCATTTTATTTTATGGAATGGAACCAAGCAACAGTTATCTGAATGTGTGTGTTATGTTAATAGTATTACCACATTTTTAAAATTCACTTCCATAAATTCTGTAGATGAAATCAACTTCCTTGATGTAGTGATATTGAGGGATGACACCAACAGGCTGTACACAAAACAATACAAGAAACCATGCCATGTGAATACTTTGTTGTCACATAACAGCATGCACCCTCAGCACATTTTTAAGAATGTTGTAAGAAATCAAGCTTTTAGAGCTTCTAGGCTCAATGGAAGGGAAGCAGACTTTATAGATTGCACTGACAATGTTATTAAAATTTTAATAGAGAGAGATTATGATGAGAAGATGGTAAAGAATAATGTACAGGAAGTTGACAAACTTAGGGATTCAGCAGCAAAACCTTATTTCTCAGACAGAAGTGCTTCTAGTAACATTAAAAATACTAATACTATAAGGAAACTTAAGATGCCCCTATACTACTCATCTGATGTATATAAATATATGGGCATAGTAAAGAAAAATTGGGGTATTTTAACCTCAGGCAAAGACATTAGTAATGTTATTGACCATGAACCTAGGTTTCTGTTTAAAAATGAGCTGTCCCTTAAAAGGAAGCTATGTTTTCCAAGGAATGGATTTAAAGTTTTAGAGTATGAAGGTTTAACTATGTGTGGACGGTGTAATTATTGTAGTTACTTGAATACTAGTACTAAATTTATGCACCCAGATGAAAAAAGGGGATACACTTTTAAAAATTCTGCTACATATAATACTAAACATGTGGTAAACCTTGCACATTGCTTGAAATGTTTTAAATTCTATGTTGGTAAAACTGATAGGGCACTTAAAGATCAAATCAGAGAACATTTATATCATATTAGTAGAAGGGATAAAGTTAGTGCACTTTCTAAGCATGTCAGTGACAATGATGATGGACATATTTTTAAGTTTATTGTGATAGGCAGGATTAATGAAAATATCAGAGGTGGTGATGCCCGCAATAAAACTGAGGCCTTAGAAGCCAAATGAATTGTTAGACTGAAAGTAGACTGTGGGCATGGTTTAAATGACCATATACCTCTGAAGCCTATTTTAAAGATGAGGCCACTTTTTCGATGAAAAAGTTTTTCATATGTGTTTACACTTTAAGTATTAGTTTTTAATATATGCATTTTTTAATATATATATTTTTAATACTTTTAATAAAGTCTCATGTGCATTTTCAATACATTATTATGTATGCTTTTATATTTGTACTACATTCTTTAAGGAAATGTGTTTATGTGGCTTTAAGTAAAAATATCATGTGACCAGTCACTGGCTGTTTTGCAGCCCTTCCAGAGTATAACATGATGCTTAAATGAAACATTGTTACACCTGACGAAGTGGGGTACACACCTATGAAAGCGCTAGTGTTCTTTTGTGTTTGGATGTCGTATGTTCTGGAATAAACTCCTTTGAAACTGGAATCTGCAGCCTGCTCCTGGTCCTTCTTTGGTTTGTTTACATTTGGACTATATTTGTTTTTTGGGCATGGAGACTTGCATTTGGTGGTAGCTATTTTTTATGATATTCATATAATATTTCATATTCCATATTATATCTGTTTTTTTTTTACTTCAGACGAGTTTAAGTTTGCTACTTCTACTACTATTGTCTGATCTGATTAATATACAGAGATTAACTAGAGATATATGGACTGAAAATCTTCCATACAGAGAAGTTTCTTACACTGTTTTGTTTTTGGACCCATTATACTTGTTTAGTGGGTTGTTTGAGACTTCGGGGGTACCACGGAGATTACTTGTTTTTTTTTATATCTAAGTGAAACATGATTAGGTTTGTCTATAGTTTAATATAGAGTAGTACATTAACACAAGTAAATCTAATTTTGTTTTATTTTTAAAATTATTTATATTTTAGCATAAAGCCGCTTTCGTTTTACATCATTCAGAAAACATATTCTTCAGATGCTTTCATTGAACTGAAATTAATGTGAATTTTGCCTACAGTTGATTGAGAGAGAGGAGATACTTCTGAGTGTTATGTGACTCAGAGACCATGTGGTTATGTGCCTTTCTTAAAAGAAAAGTCTACCCTCTCCTGCAGCTTAACTTAACCCTTGTGTTGCCATTCTCCCTACAATGTGGTTCCAGTATTGTTTATGTATCAGAACCCTCTTGTCCTTTATAAAACTTTGACTTCATTGCCTTGGAATCAAAGGAAGGGAAAGCCTGTCCACTTTTTTAAGCTTAACTTCCACATACTCTAGCAGAGAAATTTGCCCCCATCTTCATGATATAGGATTAAAGGATCATTGGGAATTACTAGGCAATCGACCCAGAGGTCATTTGAAGCCTAGCTGTTTCATCCTAATGTAATACCATAGAAATGCTAGTCAATACCCAAGATTACATTTAGTGGTGACTGCCCATGTCCAGGAGGGTTGTGGGCTCTATACCCAGTAAGAATTTATGGTGCCCATCCACTCATCCAGGTTCCTCTTGAACAGTGTCATAGAGGATTTTGGTTGAAGTTAAGGTTGCAGTCAGCTTGTGATCCCAGGTCCCTTACCACTTTATGGGTACTTAAGGTATTGTTGTTGATTTGATAGTTTGAGAGGACATTGTTTGTGTTGAAGGGAATGATGATGCATTTCTTTACATTCAGTTTGAGACTGTAAATGTAAATGCATTTTCTTCATATTATATTGTTGTTCAAGGAGCTTTTCTCCCTGAAACTCCATTGAAAATGGGATCTTCTTGGCCCAGTGAACTATCCCAGTAAACAAACTGTAAAATAAATAAATAGAGGTGCTCTGTTTCACACGAATTGGAAGCCTGTTCCAAAGATGCAGCAGTCACTGGAAGATAAATCTGTCCCTCCAGCATGCCCTTTTTAAGTCGTAGACTATATTTAGGTCCCTGGAATGGGTAGTGTTAGTCCCATTCATTTGATGTACAGATATGCAGCAAGTTCATTAGGTTTGGGTCTTGGATTGCACTGTAGGCCAGGCATAAGTCTCCCCTAAGAAGTCTATATGATACGGAGTATAGTGACAGGGACTTTAGTCAGTCTGTGTAAGACACATGCTGAAGCCCTATGATTTTGTTTGTTAGAAATCTCTGAGGTCTCTCTAATTGTTGCAGGTGCTTATACGAAACATGCCAAATGGGGGCATTATACTCAATTATGGGACAGATAAGTGCAGAGTATAGTGGGGTTATAACGTCTTCTGTTCTCGAGGTGATGCCTTTACTAATCAAGTGTGCTACAAACAAAGCTTTCCTTACTACAGTAGTCACATGGTGGTTGAAGTTAAGGTTGCAGTCAGCTTGTGATCCCAGGTCCCTTACCACTTTATGGGTACTTAAGGTATTGTTGTTGATTTGATAGTTTGAGAGGACATTGTTTGTGTTGAAGGGAATGATGATGCATTTCTTTACATTCAGTTTGAGACTGTGACTAACACACCACTTGTTGGTCTGCATGAGACCCTCCTGGAGTATACTGACATCATTTGGGGATTCAATGATTGCACCTAATTTGCAGTCATCTGCAAACTTGGTCACCCATAACCCCTTAGTTTTGACCTGAACTTCTGAGAAGTATATACCAAATAGTAGGGGGCCCAGCACTGACCCCTGTGGCACCCCACTTGTAACAGGTCTGCTAGTTGATGTGGAGTCACCCACTTTGATAGTGTGTGTCCGGCTTGTGAGCCAATTGGAAACACATCTTACAACAAAGAGGTTTACATTCAGTTTGCTAAGTTTGTCAGTAATGCCTGAATGTGGGATTGTGTTGAAAGCCTTTGCTGTGTGCACAGATTTGCCATCATCAGTGGCCTTGGTCACATTTTCAAAGAAATCCAGTAGATTTAACAAGCAGGATCTGCACTTCACAAAGCCGAATTGGGTAGGATTCAGGGTTTGGTGTTCACCTATGTCATTATTTATGAGGTCCATAATGATACATTCCATGGCCTTACAGATGAGGCTGGTCAGACTTATGGGTCTGTAATTCCCTGCGTCTGTTACTATGCCACCTTTATGGAGGGGAATAACTGTTGCTGTTCTCCATTCTGTAGGAACAAAGACTGTGGTTAAGCTATGATTTGAAAAGGGTACTTAGTGGGACAGCCTGGCATGTCGTCTGATCCCATAGAGGCTGTGTTTTTTGCCTCGGACAAGGGTTTGAGGACCTGCTCTTCAGATATGTGGGGTTGGAGTTTGGGGAAGGAATTTTCCCAAAACCTATCCGCTAGCAGGTTTGCTATCTCTGTGGGGTCAGTGTGTATGATACCATTGGCCACTAGTTCTTCACTTGCTTGGGTCCTACGCTTTAGGTTATGTACGTAGCTGAAAAAGGCAGTATGGTTATCCTTGGCTGTACTTGCTAAGTTTCTCTCAAAGGAGCACTTGGAGGATTTTACAAGTTATCTTATTTGCCTGTTGAGGCTGAGGAGGGCGCTTTTCCATTGTTGGGACTTTACCTTTGTTTTCTTGGACAGCAACTTTTTCCATTTATTGCAAAGTTTGTTGATGCTGGATGTCTCACATGGCAGCGTGTTTTTACTTGGGGCTCTAGCTTTGATTCTTTCTGGTACAGCTGAGTTTATATACTTATGCAAGTGATTGTACATGGCTTTAGTGTAAGCTTCGACGTAGTTACCACTTCCAGCTTGGGGTGAGGCTTGGAATGCATTTATACCTTCACCTAGGAGGGTATAGTTTGTCTTGGTGAAGTTTGTTTAGTCTGATTTTACCCTTTGTAACTTCTGGTGTTAGTGCCAGCTCAAAGGTGACTGATTTATGATCAGTTTTAACTAATGAAGGTTTGACAGTTGTAGCAATGCATCTGTTTGACTTGCTGGTGAGGATTAGATCCAGAATGTTTGTTCCCCTTGTCAGGGTATGGATAATTTGTTCCAGGGCATTTGAATTAACAAAGTCAAGGAACTTTTGCACTAGCGAGTTAGGACAAGCTTAGGTTTTCCAGTTGATGGTGGGATAACTGAAATCCCCCGTAACCAGTGTGTTCGGTAAAATTTGGATTGTCTCCAGTTTGGTCAAGTAGGCTTTATGGGCATTGTGACCCATGGAGGGGGATCTATAACTGTCTATGACTTGAATGGGGGTCTTACCCACCATAACCTGGACCTGGAGTAACTCCATGGAGTTGTCCACTCTAGCTAGACGGGAGGTGAATTTATCTCTAATATAGATTGAAACACTGCCTCCTTTGGTTTTTACATGTTACTTTTTCTCTTTCTAAAGGTGTGGAAGGCATTGTAGCCTTACAAGGCTGGGCTACTCTCTGAGGCCTTGAACCAGGTTTCCATGACTGCACAGGCATCTACATCTTCTGGTGATAGAATGCTTCCAGGGAGTGCAGTTTTTGGTTTAAGCTCCTAGCATTTAGCAGCTGGTCTATATTAGATCATCAAAATGGCTCATTATCAAATGCCGTAACGTCGAACTGCAAAACCCAAACCCTAACAATATCAAAACCTCAAAACAGCAAATTTTTTTCCCAGGGAAAAAATTAGCTGTTCCGAAAAACACACACACACCACAAGCACACGAAAAAGCAGCAATCCACACATGTACACTTAAAAGTTACATCTAACCCTACACTACACTGCACATACACTACTATCTATCCACTTACCTTAACCCAGACCCTAACCCTAAGGTCCATCACTATCACACACTCACCTCACCCGCGCCCTAACCCTAACTCACTTAACCCGCCCCTAACCCTAAATTCTCACTATCGCATACTCACCTCATTCGCGCCCTAACCCTAACTCACTTAAACCACCCCAACCCCAAATTCTGTCACTAACGCACACTCACCTCACCCATGTCCTAACCCAAACTCACTTAACCCACCCCTAACCCTAACGTCCATTACAATCGCACAATTACCTGACCCGCACCCTAATCATAACTCACCCAGCCCACTCCCTAACCTGAAGATCCACACAATCACACACTTACCTTAACCCAACCCATAACTTTCCACTGCATCGCTGAAAACAGTGAAGCCACAACAACAGCCAACCGAATTCTTTTCCTAGGAAAGAATTCAGTTTTGTGCAGCTTCGCTGTTTTCATCATTCGAGATATTGGGTTCGATTTTAGATCATTCGAAATTCAGCTGTTTCGATGATCTAATATAGACCCTTTAGCAGAATAACCCTTATTTTGTTCTGATTGGTTAATTTCACATCGGTAATGTTGTTTTTGAGATCTTGCCTAAAAAAGGCACTATGGGGGAGGCAAGAGCCTTTGCCAGCAGCCAAAAGCCTAGAGGTGCCAGGTGCAATCTGTCTCTGGCAAAGCAGACCATGGCTTCCCAGGCTGACTGGAACTGGATCCCATTTGAATGACACCAAAAACTGAGGAAAATTATTGAAATCAATAATTTTTTGTTTATACCATGGCATCATTCTAGGTGAGGGTATTATGCTGCTCAAGGCTAGGGACATACATGCCTGGGGCATATACTCAGAGAGCTCAACCATGTCTCTCTTCATATAGTTCAGTGATGTATGTCTCAGGTCATTCACACCAACATGAACTATGACAGAGTCATAACAGTACTTTTTGCTGAGTGACCTGAGTGCATGCATGATCTGATGAATCCTGGCACCAGGCAGACAGCTGACCGTGACTTTCTTCTTGTTCAACCTGCTGAGTGGGACATCCATGTATCTCACTACTGAGTCTTCAATGACAAGAAAATTTGTTTTTTTGAGTGTTACTCCTTACTGGCTTGGTGGGTGAGACCCTGGGTTTGCTATGTGTCATGGGTGGTGTGAGGACTGTGGTAGTTGTATCAGTCTTGTGTTTCGAAGGTCTCTGCTGTTTCGTTAAGTTTTTTGAGAGAACCTCCACGTATGTAGATTTACATGTTTGATGCGTACTATGTGTATGAGTAATGGTACTATGAGCATATGTAGTGGTGGATAAGTTGACAACTTTCTCCGTGTTACTGTTCTGAGTGAGAGAGAGCATGTATTCTAGATTCTTGGTGTAAATACAACTTTCTCACTCTGTACTGGAGTGTGTTATTAGTAGAGGGTTGTCTGTGTACATGAGGAACTTGCTACACAGACTCAACAGACCCAAGTCAACAAGGTTGGCAGGAGAAACAAGGGTAGTTCAACTGTCCATAATGCTAGGTTGAAGACTGTTGTCACTAGGGGTGGATATTCAGAATCAATCACAGAGGAGCTCATTGGATAGATATTTCTGCTTGGGTTTTAGGGAAAATTTGTTGAATTCAACTGTGCAGCTTTGGTGCACAACTGGGCAGCAGTGTGCAGTGCTGCACAATGTGCAAACAAGCAGGAACCAGAGGTTCTCCAGTTCAATTCTCAGCTGGAGTGCCTTCTGTGTGGTGTCTGCATGTCCTCCCTACATTTGTGTGGGTTTCCTCCAGGTGTTCCAGTTTCCTCCCATGTTTCAAAGACATGCTACACTACCACATGAAAAGAGACATAGAGGAGCTCTCTGATTATGTAGCCCAGGCAGGTATGACCCTGACCTTGAGCAGTATCCTACCTTCACCAAGAATGATGCCACAATACAGAGACAAGATGATCAGCTTTAATAATTGGCTTAAACTCTGGTGTCATTCAAAGGGGATCCAATGTCTGTCTGCCTGGGATGACATGCTGGACAAGCCATGCTGCTTCAAGGGACGGCTTGCACCTGTCACCCTGGGCTTCCGGATATTGGCAAAGGCTCTTGCCACCCCATAGTGCCTTTTTTAGGCAAGGCTCAAATTCTAAACCTACCACCCTAGAACACAAAAAAGGAAAAAAACTAAGGGTAATGCTGCTCAATGCCAGAAGTCTCAACCTCAAGATGCATGCACTCGAGGCCCTTCTCAGTATGGAGAACATCGATGTCTGTGCTGTGACTGAAACCTGGTTCAAGGCTCCCGAGAGCACCCCGGCACTATCAGGTTTTACCTCATACCATGCTTTCCGGCCCCAAAATCCGGACAACACCAAGAAAGGAGGGGGATGTCTATATTCATCAAGGACACCCACACCTCAAGGTTGGTGGCAACGCACGATGCATCGGAGACCATCCAGGTGCAATTAACCATAGGCAAGACTGCTCTGCAATTTGTAGCATGTTACAGGCCACCCTCTCAATCTCAGGAACCTCACATAGCTTTCCTGAAAACACTGGAGGGGATAAATGTATCTCCAAACACCATCATACTAGGTGACTTCAACTACCCGAATATAGACTGGGATCACTACTCAAGCCCCAACACTCTAGCCCAAAGGTTCCTAGAGTTCATAAACTCAAATGCCATGGAACAACTAGTCACCATCCCCACAAGAGGAGAAAACATACTAGATCTCATCATCACGAACATGGGGTCACAATGTTCAACACCGGAAGTATACCCCTTACTGGTGAGATCAGACAATAAACTAATCTCACTGGAAGTCCACATCCCGCCCCCACCTGAGATAAAAAAGACCACAGTGAAGAACTTCTCAAAAGTCGACTTCACACTTCTAAAGACCACACCAAGATCTCCGTTGCTTTTTTTACTGTTTCACTATGTTAAATGGGTTTAACATAGCGAGACAGTTTTAAAATAAGCAATGGACATCTCCGTTGCTTCTTTTAAGGCCCCCGAGCCTGCGGAAACCATTACTCAAGCCACTGAATCACTTACGAATGCCTTCTACCAGCACCTACAGGACTGCATGGATCAGGCAATCCCAAACAAAACAAAGACTCTTTGTACCAAAGGCAAGCGTCCAGGCTGGTGGACCCCAGCCATAAACAAGCTCTACAACAAAAGGAGGAAGCTACTACAAGATAGAGCAAAATCCTTTAAAGGGAAGACACCTTTGATCATTATAAGTAAAAAAACTAAGATCTCTCATAAAATCATCCAAGGCAAATTTTGAGAGAAAAGTCGCCAAGGACTCAAAAGACAATCATAAGGCCTTCTTTAGCTATGTTAGAAACCTGGGAGGAAACTCCCAGATATGCTCAGAATTAGTTCAAAATGATGTAAAAATTACTGAACCTACAGACATTGCCAACATACTGGCTGACAGGTTCAGTGCAAACTCCCTCCCCAAAGGTGAGATATCTATACCAGAGGATTGTAGCCCCAAACATTTCTAACGCTCAGGTGAGAACTGCTCTCTCCAAGGCAAAAACACAGCATCCATGGGACCAGATGGTGTCCCGGTTGTGTGCTCCATGAACTCAATGAGGAATTAAACCCGCAGTTAGGGCAGCTGTTTAATCTTAGCCTCACCTCAGGATCGTGCCCAAGGAGTGGCGTACGGCAACTGTGGTCCCACTTCACAAAGGCGGTGCCTCCACCGACCCTGGAAATTACCGTCCCATCAGCTTGACAAGCCTGATCTGCAAAGCTATGGAGAGGATCATAATGGAACTCATAAATAAAGACATAGGGGACTTGCAGACTTTGGATCCGACCCAGTTTGGCTTTGTCAAAGGCAGATCATGCCTTTTAAACTTGGTTGACTTTTTCGAAACAGTCACCAAGGTCATTGATGAGGGAAAGGCAGTCCACACAGCCTACCTTGACCTGGCAAAGGCTTTCGACACAATACCCCACTCAGGTATCATTGAAAAACTCATCAGCTTAAATGTAAACCCATACGTCACAAGATGGGTTGCAAACTGGCTAAGTGACAGAACCCACAGGGTCAGAGTTGCTGGCACCATGTCAGACTCAAAGCCTGTCACAAGTGGTGTCCCACAGAGCTCAGTCCTGGGCCCACTCCTGTTCGGCATCTACTTTTCAAAAGTACAAGCAAACACAGGAGGATTATGGCTGACAAAATTTGCAGATGACTGCAAACTGGGCGCCATAGTTGAGAACACATCTGACACAGATATCCTTCAGAAGGGTCTTATAGAAATGGATAACTGGTGCCAGAGCCATGGCCTAAAGTTAAATGCCAAAAAATGCATAGTCATACCCTTCGGGAAAAACAAGGTTACCCCTAGCTACCATATAGGTGGCAACCCACTAAGCACAGAAGAGGTTATCAGGGATCTGGGGACCCAGGTTGACAGTAACCTTTCGTTTGTCACTCATGTTGCCAAAGTAGTTAGGAAGACCTTCTACATTGCCCACCTGATCATGAAGGGATTCACATCTAGATCAAGGGAGGTCATCGTCCCCCTGTACTCATCACTCATCAGACCAATGATTGAATACAATGCCCCATTCGGAATGTATCTGACACGACACCTGCAGCAACTGGAAAGGCCCCAAAAGTTCCTCGCCAAAAGGATAAAGGGTCTCAAAAATATGTCCTATGCTGCCCGACTGAAGGAACTCCAGCTCTATTCAGTCGCTTACCGTCTGCTCAGAGGTGACCTGTGCCTGACATACAAGGCCATGTCCAACCCAGAATTGATGAACATGCTTCACCTCAAAAAATCTAGATCCCTCAGAACTACAAGGGCGGGAGACTTAAACCTTGACACAGTTATTAATAGGACGTGCTGGAGGGACAGATTCATCACCCAGAGACTCCCTATGCTGTGGAACAAAATCCCGGTACATGTGAGGCAGAGCATCTCGCTGGCTTTGTTCAAGAGAAATCTTGACCAATGGATGGGAGATCGCAGATATACCCCAGGGATTATCTCAGTGTCACTGCTTGACAGAGGCACAGCAAAATAATGGGCACAGTATCCTCCAAACTAAAGGGGTGGCGAAAGCCACAAAACTCTGGGCTAGGCTTATAAATGCCCTTGGGCAGATAGCCTAGTATGAACCTATGAACCTATGAACCAAATTACACGCATAGAAACACAAAACACACACCTACATTCTTGGAGGTTCTCAGTAAAAACCTACCCAAGCAACGGGGACCTCCAAAGCAAAACCACAACCTCCACCCTCAACGCAACCCAAATGACACATAGCCCACAAACTCAGTGTGCCACTCAACCACAGTCCATAAAGCATAACAACGTACCCAACACTCTAGTCATAGGTGACTCTATAGTCAGGCACACTGATATTCTACTCACCAGGCTAAACAAGGAGAAAGTTACTGTCAGCAGCCAGTCAGGTGGCAAGATCCGCCACATAACGCATGCACTCAGGTCACTCCACAACAAGTACAAATATGACTCTGTCATTGTCCATGTTGGTGTGAATGACCTGAGACGTACCTCCCTGGACTACATGAAAAGGGACATGGAGGAGCTGCCTAATCTTGTAGCCCAGGCAGGTATGACCCTAGCCCTGAATAGCATCCTGCCATCACCCAGAATGATAACACAGTACAAGGACAAAATGATTGACTTCAACAATTGGCTTAGCTTCTGGTGTCATTCTAAGGGGATCCAGTATCTGTCTGCCTGGGATGACATGATCAACAAACCACGATGCTTTGCCACGGATGGCCTGCACCTGTCGCCCCTGGGATTCCGGATACTGGATAAGGATCTAGCCACCCTAAAGTGCCTTTTTTAGGCAAGGTTCAAATGACAAATTCACCGTCGTAACAGGTACAAGCTAGCAGAATCTGAGGGTATTGCTACTCAATGCTAGAAGTCTAAACCTCAAAATGCACTCACTCGAGGCACTCCTTAAAATTGAGAACATCGACATCTGTGCAGTGACAGAGACCTGGTTCAAGGCTCCAGAGAGTACCCCTGCATTACCAGGCTATAATTCATGCCACATTTTTCAGCCACCTAACCTGGACTGAAACACTAAAAGTGGAGGTGTGTCCATATTCATTAAGGATATCCACACTTCCAGGCATAATGCATCCGAGATTATTCAAGTGCAACTAACTCTGGGCAAGACCGCAATCCAAATTGTAACTTGCTGCAAATCCCCCACAATGCCCCAGGATTCCCACTCCTCATTTCTTGATACACTGGAAAATATTAGTGTACAACCTAACACCCTAATAATGGGCGATTTCAACTACCCCACCATTAACTGGGAAAACTACTCATGCACCAATTCTTTTGCTCAACATTTTCTGGAATTCATAAATTCCAATGCCTTGGATCAACTTATCCACACCCCCACCAGGGGCAGCAATATCCTAGACCTGGTTATTACCAACATGGGCAACCGGTGTTCCACACCAAAGGTCAATTCCTCATTGGTCAGATCCGACCACAAGCTAATCACCCTAGACATCCACATCCCTCCCCCACCCCCATTAGGGAAACCACCATAAAAAATTTTTCCAAAGCCAACTTCACACTTCTTTAAGACAGAAGTGGCAAACTTCACGACACCCATGCTGACGGACAATAGAGGTATGACTGCTGAATCCTACACAAATGCACTTTATAAGCAGTTACACGAGTGCATGGATCGTGCAATCCCTAACAGAACCAAGATGCTATCCTCCAAAAAAAGGAAGCCAATCTGGTTGTCCTCTGCCATAAACAAACTCTACAACAGAAGAAAGAAACTGTTGCAAAAAAAAGAGTAAAATCCCATGATTGGAGGAACTCCCTGGTCAGCCTCAGTAAGAAGCTGAGATCCCTCGTAAAATCCTCTAAAGCTAGTTACAAAAACAAAATCACCACTGACTCAAAAAGCAACCACAAAGCATTCTATAGCTATGTCAAGAATCTCAATGGCAACACTTAGATCTGCTCTAAGTTACAGCACAATGGCACTAAATATACAGAACCAACTGATATCGCCAACATCCTGGCAGATAGGCTCAGTGCTAACTTTACCCCCCTCTCATCTCCTAAAGGGCCCATCTCTATACTGTTAGAATGCAAAGTTCCTATGATCACGGCTGCACAGGTAAACGACACACTCTCCAAAGCCAAGAACACAGCATCCATGGGACCTGACAACATCCCAGGCTGCGTTCTACATGAACTACAGAACAAACTGGCACCCCACCTAAGTACCATGTTCAATCATAGCCTCACCTCAAGCTATGTGCCCACTGAATGGCGCACAGTGACGGTTATCCCACTCCACAAAGGGGGAGCCACCACGGACCCCAAAAAATGCCGCCCCATTAGCCTGACGAGCCTGGTCTGCAAGGCTATGGAACATATCATCATGGAACTTATAAACAATGACATTGGTAATCTCCAAACTCAGGACCCCACCCAGTTAGGGTTTGTAAAAGGCAGATCATGTCTCCTAAACCTGATAGACGTCTTTGAAGCAGTCACCAAAGCCATAGATGAGGCTAAGGTGGTTCACACAGCCTATCTAGATCTTGCCAAGGCTTTCAACACCATCCCCCACTCTGGAATTATAGATAAACTCACTAAACTAGGTACAAATCTCTATGTCACAAGATGGGTTGCCAACTGGCTCACTGACAGAACCCACACTGTGAAAGTAGCAGACTCTAAATCCAACTTCAGACCAGTGACAAGTGGAGTACCACAGGGTTCAGTCCTGGGTCTTCTCCTGTTTGGTATCTACTTCTCTGAAGTATAGGCTAACACAGAAGGTCTTTGGCTAATGAAGTTCACAGATGATTGCAAATTAGGAGCCATAATCAAAACTCCAAAATATGTGGACATCCTACCAAAGGGCCTTGCTGAGACAGATGCCTGGTGTCAAAGCCATGGCCTCAAGCTCAATGCCAAAAAGTGCATTGTCATCCCTTTTGGTAAAAACTCTGTAGCCATGAACTACCACATAGGCGGTAGTCTACTTAACACTGAAAGTGTGATAAGAGACCTTGGGACACAGGTGGGTAGTAGTCTCTCCTTTGATAATCACATCGCCACAGTAGTCAGGAAATCCTTCTACACCTCATCATAAAAGGTTTCTCATCCAGGAAAAAAGAAGTCATTGTTCCCTTCTACTCTTCACTCATTAGACCCATTATAGAGTACAACACCCCTTTTGGTATGTACCTCACAAGACATCTACAACAACTGGAAAGGCAGCAGAAATACCTCACAAAGAGGATTACCAGCCTCAAACAGATGTCCTATGCAGACCGTCTCAAAAAACTGCAGCTTTACTCCGTCGCATATCGCCTACTCAGAGGCGATCTCTGCCTAACACACAAAGCTATGTCAAACCCAGAGCTTTTGGACATGCTCCACTTAAAGATATCCCAGTCCCTCCGAGCTACACACTCTAGGGACCTAAACCTTGTCACCACAATAAACAGAACATGCTGAAGGGATAGATTCCTATCCCAGAGACTTCCCATACTCTGGAACAAACTACCTATCTATATCAAACAAAGCTCCTCATTAGCACTCTTCAAGAAAAATCTTGATGATTGCAGGAGATAGGAAATTCACCCCAGGGATCACTTCTGTGGCTCTGCTCAACAGTGGCACAGGAAAATAATTTTCTTGGGTGTCGAAAGCCAGGGTACCTTATGGCTAGGCTTATATAGGCCCTAGGGCCAATAGCCTAGTACCTACCTATGAACCTATGCTTCTGGAGCGTTTCTCCCCAGGCCTCCACTGAAAATTGGCTTTCTTCCAAGTTGAGCTTTCCCAGTAAACAAATTTTGAATAAAAAAAAAATACAGGGCCTAAATACCAGAAGGTAAAAACTATAAAAAAATTCAAAAGGACCAATGAGGATACTTATTCCAAGCCCTAGACCAGCCTCCCTTTACCAGACAGGTCCCAGTCAGCACAATTCTCTCACAAAAGTGCAAATAAGCCCGTTCTAATCCAAGATGGCCTGGAAAATGTACTCAGAACAAACAAACCACTACAAACATTTCCAGAAGCAACATGCTTGTATCTGGACTATGCTACAGCTACTAGCTACCCTAGTTTCAGTGGAAAACACTATAAATGTTTAAAACAGCAGGAAAATAGCAGTAAGACAATAAAAAAAGTTTAAAAAGCAGAAAGCCAGCAAGGAGGCACTAAAGAATGTTTTAAACAGTTAACAGATCAGTTATTTAAACACTGCATGGCAGGAAAATCAGAACAAGCAGAACAGATAGCTTAAAACAGTGAAAATACCAGTAAATACTTAACAAACAGTGAAATTAACAAAAAGCTTTGTAAACAGTGAAAACAGCAATAAATTTTGATTTGGCAGGCACAGACCCAGAGAAACCTGCAGTTCTTCCTTTCAGGTACTGTCCACAATCTTGCATAGGAATTAGTCCTGTCGATGTCAGCAGGTCAGCAGCTGCTTTAAATAAGAGTTGTTAAACAGTTTTCTGTATTGCAGACAGAAAGAAAAACAGTATAAGTGCATCTAAGTGATAACTGTTACCACCTGCCTCTCCCTGTCTGCATAACAGTACTGATTTGGGCAATTCTGTCCTACGGGGGGGGCATGAAAAATGGCAACTGTCTTGATATTTTACAAGAAAAATTTTGACTTTTATCTAAATGTCACAGAAAGCGTCAATACTTCATTTAAGTCATCTTAATATCATATAAAGTGGTAGAAACAACCAACATTGCAGGGTCTTTATTTCAGTAATAAGATAAAAATAATTATTTTCATTAAATTATGACATGGTTTGTCCTGCACAATCTCAAGTATCAGTAAGAATGGTCCACTTCAGGTATCTAAAAAGATGACAACCCTATTGACTGACTACATATTTGTATCGTGATCCACTTCTAAGTGGTATTTCTCTGGAAATGCAACAATTTTATAGAAAGTAGTATTAGCTAGTGTATATAGTCTAACAAAGAACTACTGATATTTTATGCTCAAGGATTGTAGTTTGGATGAAGTGTTCATATGCTGCAATATACATATCAAGGGGTAGCAATGCAACTGGTGGGAAATGAAATGTATGAAGGTATTTGTGCCTCAATAAAAAAATATTCTAAAACAAATTCAATACCAATTTCTTGTACTTACCATGCTTATCAAATACTTTTCAGGAAGCACATTAGTACATTTCCCCAACATTCAAGATATCAAAAATGTTCTACTGTTGCAGACACTGGTGAGTAGCAGAAGCAGTTTTTTCAAGTGTTGATTAAAAGTTCTTGGATTGCAGTCCTTGATTTGACACCTCATGATGAGTATGGGGGAGGGTCTGTCAGAGCTCATAGCAAATGAGTACAAGATGACAATCCTTACAAAAAGCCTGGATTTTAACTAATTTTTGACTGGAGCTGTCAAATTGCTCTGAATGGCTTATAACAGGCAATGAGATAAATTAATATGATGGTCATTCAGGAGTACAATGCAAGCACTCCTGCTGCTGAAGGCATATAAGATGCATGTCTCACATTGCTGCCATTGTATCTCAGTAATGTAGGAGGACAACATCACTTCCTTATGTCTAACATGATTCACAGAGGTGAACTTGAAATGGATTCTGGAAAGGGGACAAGAAAACACGAAAACAGAAACACATTAATATGTCAAGCGTTGTGTCAGCCATTTTGTGAAACTATTAACATTTTACAGGAAGCACCAAGAGTGGCTTTAATGCATAAAAGTAGCTGAAAAAACAAAGATACAAAGATTTTTTTTTTTTTTTTTTTTTTTTTTTTTTTTTTTAGTTTCACAGTGAAGTTTTCCTTTAAGGTGACTCATTGTTGAACACTTTAGTGACTGTCATTCAGTTCTAATCTATCATGAGTGAAATTTGTGTAACTGTTTGTTAATTTTCTTTCTACAGTCTTTGTCAATTGTTTTTGTGTGTGTGTGTGTGTGTGTGTGTGTGTGTGTGTGTGTGTGTGTGTGTGTGTGTGTGTGTGTGTGTGTGTGTGTGTGTGTATAGACACACATCATGCATTGTGGTATAGTGCCCCCAAAGAGCTGTGGGAAACTGTAGTAATGGGGCACTATGTGAGGAAGAGCTCACAAAACTTCCTCAAATGGAAGAAGCCATACCTCCTTTTCATGAAAAGGGAGGGTCAAAAGCAGGAAGAGGTCAGAGATAAAGAGATACTGAACGCTCATACAGATGGAGTTGTGTGACCAAACGTATGGGTTACTGGAGCATATATGCCAGAAATTGATCAAAAGAAATCTTGGAGTATCAGAAGGAGGCATGTAGATTACCAGGACCATGACAGTGGATATATTCATTACAGGGAAGACCAAGAAACCTGTTAGTGTGAAAAAATCTCAGCCTGAATAAAGCTGAGGAAAAGAGACAAGATAACTACAAGATATCAATGCCTTTCAATAACTTTTCTGAAGTAGAACTATGTTAGTTGTTGTTATATATTAAATAAGGGCACTAAAACTGAAGTATCATTTTCACTGAGCTTTACATTCTCCTCTGTCTTTCTGTGTGTGTGTGTGTGTGTGTGTGTGTGTGTGTGTGTGTGTGTGTGTGTGTGTGTGTGTGTGTGTGCGTGTGTGCATGTGCGTGTGTGTGTGTGTGCGCATGTGCGTGCATGTGTGCGTGTGTGTGTGTGTATGTGTGTGTGTATGTATATATATATATATATATATATATATATATATATATATATACATACATATGCACACACATTTAATTTTGATTACCAACATTAAGCACTGACCAAATGTTAACATTTGCAGTCAAGTTACGTACATAGTAACGTGAGTTAAATAAGATTAAAGATACACCTAAATTATACTATATATTGACATAACATAGATAGAAAAATACACACGTATTTACAAGAAAATTGAAAAAGAGGTAGGATCAGGAATATGCAATGCATAATACAGATGTTAGGTGAGGTAAATGTGGTCCAGACTGAAGAATAGGCATAGCATGTACAAGTATAGAGGAAAATTTTAGCATTGAATAGAGAAGAAATTGTCAAATAATATGAACTGCAATAGAAGAGCTGATAACAGAAGTGGATATTAGCTATTTACTGTGGAATGGAAAGGTGAGCTGGGGAAGCAGTAGGCATGAGTTTATAAGTTGAAGAGGTTAGGACATTAAGCAGCCAAGGTTTTCTGACATGAATGTACTAGTGTAACCATGGGGATTAGGTGTGTTC
>NC_056732.1:631504269-631509269 GCF_019279795.1 Protopterus annectens | reverse complement strand
GCCTTTGTCTTTGAAAGTAGTGATACATTTATGTTGATACTGGTAGCATGATGGTAGCAAAATGTGTGATACTTTAAGAAGCTAAGATGTGTGCTTTTATCCTTCCCACCCCTTTCCCATCCATAATCAGGAAATATAATATATATAATAATATTGTGTGTCCATTCATTTTGGTTTGGGTGCTGCACATTTACTATATTACATTAGATTATTATTTCTATAACAGACTTTTTCCATACTGCATACTTTATGACACATTTGCAAATAAATGCATATCTGCTATATTGATTGGACTTGACTGGACATTAAATTAATGTTAATAATAAATTGATAAGTCTGTAGAGCATTTCCTGTAAATGGATATCCATATCTATTTCTTGTATCCATTGATATATCATCGATGTACTTTTGTTAGCCTCATTTCTTTCAAGAGAGTTTTGTTTCTAGACTTTTTAAACTACCAACATAATTAAGAATTCTAATGGATTGTTGTAGTTTGCAATAAAGTGTATTTCCATTTATGTTGTATTTTATCTGCAGACACCATGTTATAATTTCATTAATGTGATGCTACTACTTATTTGAAATTATGCAGTCTACAAATAAAATGAGTGGAAGAATTTGAGTTGATATCTGTTTTACCAAAAAAAAATTTTCAGTAAAATATGATGCTTACATTACAATTAAATTAAAAACTTTTATGAATGCATTTAAAATAATAACATATTTCTATTGAAAAAAATTATCAACATAGCTATGCTACTTTTTGAATTTCTAATTTTCCTTGAAATAAATATTACATCTCAACCATGTCAGGCTATCATAAGATAACTTCAAAAAATTATCTTTACTTGTAAAAATGTTAAAATTAGTTTTAAGTGTTATCATTAATGCAAATTGCATTTGCAAAGAGAGTTCTAGACCACTAAGAATGCTAAATTAAGGATTCACAATGAAGAGATAAGGTTATCTTTGACAAATGACAAAATTTACACTGTCAGCTTTTATTTTATAATCACAGTTTAAACACCAGCTGTTTTAAATTATGCATTTTAGCAGTTTTTTTCTCTCTTTTTTTCCTTTCTCATCTACTATCTTAAACCAAATGTATGGTAAAATGTTGTTGTTTTTACAAATTATTGTATTGTTGCAATGCTTTTCTTTAAGTAGATGCTTAGTATCTTTAGTCACTTTGTATAACCCTGTTTGGAGCTTTTCTCCCCGGGCCTCTACTGAAAATGGACATATATCCAGATAGACTAGCCCAGTCAACAAATGTAAAATAAAATAAATAAATAAAGAAGTTTAACTAATATGTTATAGTAAAACTGAAAAAAATTGAGATGTGAATATAAGTGTTTCACACATTTTTTTAACATTATTGCATGCAAAATTTGGGAAAACAAAGTGCAAATTGATACATTAATCAGATTATCACAAAGTAATGGAAATGGCACAAGGTGTAGGCTACTCTATATAAATTATTAACAGTTATGCATAATAAGTGACTGTGAAGGTATCTAAGCTTAACATCAAGTGTTCTTTACATGAATTGATACAAACAGAAAACAAGTATTGAATATAATCAACAGTACTTACTTGTACTTGTTGTTTTAGAGTCAAAAACCAAATAATGAATTAGTTTGATGGTTAAGGTATAATATATGATTGTAATATCAGCTGAGCTTTCCACAGATTTTAAAAATTGTTTAAATAAATTGCTACAAGCTGATCAGAAGCTAAGTTATATTTAACCAAGCATGTATCATAATAGCATAGTGCCACCATTCTTAAGATTTGAATGCCACATAGCACGAAATTATATGGGCTGAAAAAATATAAACGCATATAATAACAATCAATGCTATATTGATTTGACCAACTGTGTGCAAACATGGCTAACAGCAATTCCTGGATGGAACATCTTTCATTCTAGTCAATGCAGATGGTGCACCCATGCACAATAAATAATGTGAAACTTTGTAAAATATATTTGAAATTATTAAGGATGCAGTTACCTGTTAACATGTGATACTAATTAACAATTGCACCAGGCCCTTCTATTCACTTTCTGGAATGTGTCTACAAAACATTTTACTGTTCCACTGTTACTCCATTGAGCTGGGATAAATTAACCAATCTTTGAAAAATAAAATGTCTAGAATTATTTATGCAGGTAATAATTAATTGCAAGCCATTTGTTCCTTGCTCTCAAAATAGAACTTTCTATCAGGTGAAAAACACATTTAAAGCTATTACTTCAGGCATATTTCTATCCAGTTCCCTTATTGGTTGTTATCAATGGGAGGGATTATTCAAGTTCTATGCAAGACCACACCTCCACTTATGCAAATCTCCTCACGCCCAAATTTTACCACATGATCTTGTTCAAGTGATGTCATCATCATTTGCCCCTCCCTAATGATGTAATATCATCTGATTTCAAATAATCTCGCGTGAATTCATATAATTCTGTTAAAACTCTTTTAAAACAGATGCATCCTGAAAAAAGTAATATGTAATGTGCATCTCAGTTGCAGCAGTCTTCAAAAGTATTTGCATTGCTGAAATAAGGCGCCAATTATTTTAATAGCCTCAGGTCGACTATGTTTTTCTATTGGCCAGATTCCCCTTTATGTAAATTATGGAGGACGTCACTTCCTGATCCAATCGAGCGCCATTTTCTCTTTCAAGTCGGGGGAATGTGAAGATGTGAAGTGAAAAATGGGAGGATTTTTATTTCGTTATAGTATGCACAAAAAAGGGTGTTTTGCACGGTGCGTTTCTTAATGGTAAAAGTTTGCACTAGTACGAGTTCAGTGATTTGTAGAGGTACAGCGACTAGCCTCTGCCGGCGGGGAGGAGGTTGAATGTCCTGAAACAGCAGAAGGGCTCCCTCTTACAGTACTGACTGGTAGGTACAGCAGTCCTAGCAGCAACGCGGTCAAAGGAGGCTTATCTTATTATAATAACAGTGATGACTTGTAGGTGGGGGTGCCTTGAGCGATAGAAGAAAAGCGGGTCACTGCAGGGCATGCAAGTAAAATCGTCTCTTGGTTGCAGAATACCAGGGCTGCTTGTCATTATGAAGATTTTAATGCGGAGTTGGGTTGTGCTGGGATTACCGGTCTCTGTTTTACTGTACTTTGTCTTTCCACAACAGGTGAGGGGAAAATGCTAAATCCGTGTTGTAGCTTTGTGATGCCATGCCAGCGACATTTTCCAGTTTTGGATCCGTGGCACAAAATACTTATTTCATTGTAGTTTTGTATACACGAAGATACTGTAAATATCCGCATGCATTGAAGTTAAATTGATGCAGCATCGTGTAGGGGTAACATACGCTTTGTTTTCGTTTGCAGTTACACATCAGTGTATATAATTTGAAAGCCTAGGGTCTTCACAATCCAAAATGTTTCTGACAAGTGATGCTACAGTATATCTGGTGGCTGCTGTGTTTAGTATAATCCTAGACTAGGGTGGATTCATTTTGTAATATTCGTGCATAGTATTTGGTGTTTTTTTTTTTAAGAAAATATAATTGCACTATGGTTTTCCAGCACTTTTGAATTTGAGATGTAAGAAACAATGCAAATGTAAGCTGTATTATAGATGGTAAAGAAGTCTCCGCCTCCTCATATATATTGATGAGTATAAACTGAGCCGGCAACAGGGTAACATTTCAAGGATGTGTAACCATAACGGCGAGGTAGCTTATATTTTGCGTGCAGATTTTAATGTGATTTGTAAAGATTTCCCGTTTCAAAGAAGATTGTGCAATTATTGATTGGAAGTTAACGTTTTTTTTATCAGTTGCTGTCAAGATGTATTGCAGACTGGACTGTAAAGCAGAACTGCCGGCAGAAATAGGCCAATGTGTTCTGCATCCTTCCAGGAGCAAATTAGGACTGCGAAAAACTGTAGCAGGGTTAATTATGCATTCATGCAGCAAGCACGTTCCACTCCTAGTGGAGGATGCTGCTTCCATCCTTTTCTCCATAGAGACTTTCCCACTCCACTGGCCACACTGGGTATGTGACAGAGTGGAAGCCATGACAGTATTCTTTTGCTTAGAAAAATGTATTGACTCTTCTACTGTGCAGCATGCCTTTTAGCTGTCTCCGATTTTAATTAAAATTTTTGTTCTGTCCTTCCTAAAACTAATTACTTTGAAGAAACAGTGGTGAATTTAGAGTTATAGACTTTTTACTTCAAAAAATGTATATTAATTCACATTTTCATACTCTGTCAATGTCTCTGATAAGGACACTTTAAAAACTTAATACTGATTGTCCCTGATTATTTTTGGATTTGACCCTTATTCTGCTGAGATTTATCCCTGATTGGTTGAGAGCTATGCCGAGCAGTCCTACAGCTCTTGCACACAGTTACACTGCAATTAAGAGTATAAACGAGTTTCATGCCCAACACCTGACTGTCTTTTTGGAGTGTGTATGTGGGTTTGTTACTCTTGTGTAAATGTACCCTGCTTATTTACTTATAAAAGAAAACCGCTGAATTTCTTATGCTGATCACTGAAATACCCAATATGTGGATTTATCCTAGCCAATCATTGCTGCCAACCACCGAGTATGTTATGTCCATGTTTGAGTCTGAGCTGATTGTATATGTGAATAAGACCTATATTCCCTTGGTATCGCATCAGCCACTAATTGGTGGCAAATGTGTACAAGTACTCTTCACAGCTTTTCATTTGATGTTTGCTGATGTGGTGCAGGGAGCATTTGCACTGATATGCTTCCTTTGTATAGGGGTACAGCACCTAAGAGAGTCTGTTTCAGGCTGTAGGGTACTCAAACTCCATCTTTTCAAATACTCAAACTTCATAATGCTTTTAAGATGGCAACCTGAACTTCATAGGTGTGTACTAGGATAAAGGGCTATTACCCAAGCCTAGTTCATAGAAGTGCCCTGGCATTGTGCTGCCTCTCGTTAGTTCCAGTGCCTCTATCAAGTAGAGTCAGTGGAGTTATCCCTGG
>NC_056732.1:631434269-631481769 GCF_019279795.1 Protopterus annectens | reverse complement strand
TACAATACAGAATAGTGAGCTGAAAATATACAATACAGAATAGTCCGCAAACGTCAAAAGCAGATTAATAATGGAGAGTTACAAGGTATTGGCAATGTTGTAGGTTACAAACTAGTGGTGTTTTGATCATGGAGGTAAAAGCATTTGTAGAGGAATAGAACATGAAAGTTAGATAAACAGGAAGGTATAATTAGAGTAGGTTAGTCATGAGTAATGGTAAGAGAGAGAGAGATGAATAATTAAGCAGAAAATGTAGACAAGATAAGTAGTTAGCTAGTTGGAATAGAGCATTGACATAATCTAGCATTTATGAGGGGAGCCTGGCGGTTTCATTTAAAGTTAAGTTTATTGTCAATTTCCCTAAATGGAATGGGAATTGTATTACATATCTTGGAAATATCATCAGAGTAGAGATATTCCCCTAATGAGTTTTGGGGTTTAAATTGTTGAGCCAGAAGTTTTGTCTTTAGAGTACAGAGGTCTGCTAGGGTCTTACTGCTACAGGTGAGTATATAGGGTGGAACATTTGTAGTATGGAGTGATATTTTTTAGCTGAAGGAATTTGATAGATCAGAAACTCCACCCAGTTTATTCTTGTGTGTGCAAGATTGTGGTGGGATCTGTTAGACAAATTAGCAGTGAATTTTATAATTGTATTGTAGCATAATGTAACCTTTCTGGAGGTCATTGATGACTCTGGCTCCACGCACAGCTGAATTTATCATATTGAAAATCATTGCATTTTCCATTCTGTCTTGCATATACGCATGACGTGCCTGACCTAGACACACAGTAAAACTTCACAGTGTATAGAATTTAGCATTTGCATTATACCAAGAAATGACAAAAGAAGTTGTTTGTATTTCTGGAGGGTGAATTTGTACTAGTGCTATTTTTTCATCTCTGATTTCAGTACTTTTCCGTTATCAGGACAACAATGCCAGTGAGCGTTTGGTGTTTTTCTGTTATCCGCCCAACATCGGAAAAGAACATGTTGGTTTTTTTTTTTTTTGACTAGAAAGTGGAATACTGATACCCTTATTTATGATGTCCGACAGAGTTTTCTGTGATCACGGCAACAGTCGTAATGACCACTTTTTAAGGCCGACATTGGAAAATACCTGTTTTTTTTGGGGGGGAGCTGGAAAGCCGAAATCGATAGTTATACAGTAATTGTTCTTCCTGTTATCAGCTCCACTTTAAAACAGAACTGAGCTGTATATAAAAGCCAAATTGTGCTTCTTTTTATTTTTTGGAAAATAAGTTATTTACGTTGGCACGGCAACAGGCAACACTTCCCAACTTGTAGCTGCCACTTTAAACGAACTGCGATGGTAAATAACCACTGTTTTCACACTGAAAACTAAAGCACATCTCAAGGTTGACAAAAAAATGAGTGCTTCACATTTACTTCATTTCCAGCAGTACTGACAAACAGTCATTTAGGACACCGCGGCAACACTATCGAAGTGGCAGAACCCAGTGTAAGAAAACCGCTTTTCTTGGTAACAGCTGTTTTCCGATTTAAAATGTAAAGCGCCTCAAGCCATTACAGCAGTGCGAGGCTGTAAAGCACAGGTGTAACATACCAAATACAGATTACTGTACTTTTTAATAAAAGGCAATATTATACTTTTAAAATGAAGTCAACTCTTCTTGCAATTCAGTGTGTGTTAATGTTGAAGCTGAAAGTGTTGCCCTGTTAACAGAAAAGTACCCTGATTTCAAGCATTCTGAAGTTACATGACCCATGAAATTTGTTTTGTAACTCAGTTTTATACTTTTGTTTGGCATGAGGTTGTATTTTATCTTGTTTTGAGTAACTTTGTGAGTATCTTGTCATATTCTTCTTTAGTAGCACACTGTACCACTGTATCATCAACAGAAGTGACAACTTTCAAGCCCCTCACTATTTTTTTTATGTAATAATTGTCTGAAATACTCCAGGTGCTGACCAAATGCAAAGTAAACTGAGAAGTCTTCATCTTTCCACGGGTTAAGTAAAAGTATATAGCTTGTCATTTTTCATATACGCACTCTCAACACACGCACATGCATATAGATTTAGTCAAGTTTTACTACAGTAGTTGTGCAGCAGCATGGCTGTTCACATTCAGGAGATGGTCTCTCTCTCTCTAAAACACACCAGTGCTGTCCATTCTCAGCTCCTGGATTCTATTCCTCAGTTTCTAAAGCTTCTGGAACTTTCTTTGTAGCAGACAGTACTGGTAAAATTGTACGTTCTGTCTCCGTACAATCAACTCTTGGCAAATAGTCATCACCATTAAGTAGATTTTCATGATGCAGACCATTTGCTCTGTACAGTTGCACCTTTACCTCCTCTTTATTGCACTTTCAACTTGCAGAAAGCACTATAACACATTTATTTTCATTTTTGTCTGGAACTGACTCTTGCAGATTGCATTCTTATACTTGCAAGTAATTTTTTTAACTCATGGAGTTTCTATGATGGCCTGAATCAGAAGGCAGCTTGCATATAGATGGGTTCAGGTTACTCTTGTTCAAATTATTGGATTAGATGTTATATTGCACTTTGTGCCCCTGTCTTGCTTTATTTTCAGGGCTTCTTCCTTTGTAGCTTACAGAAGTATAGCGCATTATACCTTTTCTGGCTTTGCAGGTCTAGCAGGAATAAACTGAGTTCATGAATCCACAGTTTCTAGTTGACAGGAATAAACTCAGTTCTTAACCATTTCCAGTTGACATACATATTGCTGTGCAGAGAAATTTCTTGGAGGTTGTCCCTGTTGTCATACTTTAACAAAAGACAGAACGACTTGTATTTGTATCTGACACCATACAGAATTCATTTGAAAATATGGATAAGAGGTGTGACATGAAAATGGATGCTTCTGCTTCCACCTTCACTAGCTTTATTGTCACGCAGCAGTTAATGTGCAGGAAAACAGACCATGTGATGTGCTTACAGGTTAGGCTAAAGGAACTAATTGTCTATTCATGTATTGGACAGGGCAGTATATGAATGTAAAGGGGTAGGCAAAGAAGTGTGTTTATGCACTTCCACTTTATTTAATTTCTCCAAGTCTTTTTTGGGTTTCTAATACCATGACAGGAATGGACCCCATTCCTTAGTCAAAGTATGATTAAAGTCCACAAAGTTAGTATTGTTTCAGCCTTTGTTAGCCAGAAGTGCTCTTTGCAGCACCCGCAATGTGCCCAGTAATGACTCCTCCTGCAATTCATACAAAGTTGTACATGTATTGTTAACTTATCCAAGTACAACTGTAAATTCTTAAGACCCATTGCACCTACTACTATTGAAACTGTCTTGAGTATCCTTCTTCCACATTTCCCTCATTTCTGCCTGCATATCCAGGTATTTTATGACTTTCTCTCTCTCTCTATGTAAAACACTGTAGTCACTGGGTTTAGCAATTTCAATGATCAATGCTACTTTTGTCCTGTTTTAGTGGACCACTATGTCCGTTTTTCACACATCTATTTTTTGAACTGTTGGTAATGGGTGATCCCATGTGATAAAAACTTCATGTTCTATAATGGTTTCTGGTTCATGTTTCCAGTGTTTTTCTGCTACTTTAATATTATGTTTATTTATTATATTTATTTATTGTCAGTTGTTAACCGGGTTGGTCCCAACTGGGCTTTTTGCCCATTTTCAGTGGAGACCCGAGGAGAAAAGCTCCAAAAAATTGCATACTGGTACATTGATTGCATGCAGAAGTATAGTGCTAACATAGTTGAATACTGTAAAAAGAAGGATTTACAAAGCTGTTGATAACAAAGATGAGTACAGAAAAGAACAATTACAAAGCTGTTAATACATAATATTGTATAAATTAGAGAATATACATAAAGCTCTATCATCGTTTTTTTTTTTTTTTTTTTTTTTCGAGGTTAGAGAGTGGTGTGTAGAAAAGTGTGAGACAGTAGAGGGAGACTAGGTGGGTTCATGACAGGAGCAAGTCTTGGAGTTAAGTAGAAAAGTTTTTATTTCCTTTTTAAACTGGGTGTAGTGGGTAATGGACCGTAAGCTAAGAGGGAGTTTGTTCCAGGCATTGGTGACAGTATGTTTATAAAGTATTTTGTTTGCACAATCCCCAGTGCAGCAGTCTTGCCACATTATTATGCTTTTCAGTATACAGTCATTTTGCATTAGTATGTCACAACCAGCAACAAGATGTACGACTGTTTCCAAACAAAACCTGCATTTGTCTGTCTCTCCCACATGCTCAGTGGACATTGTACACCAATATTATCCTTTCATCTTTTGGTTTAAATTCACCTCTTAACCACTCCTTAGTTCAGTCCTGATCAACATGAGCTTGTTCCAAGAATTTTCTATATTTGCAACTATATTTTTGCATTTCCACATTTCTTGCCTTCTCATCTGATCCTTCACCTTATATTCTTTCTTTTGTTTTTTGACACAGCAGGCATTGCAGGCATTGTCCACCTCTGGCCTTTGACCAGCTCTTCTAGTACCCAAGCTACTAGTTTAATCTGGGTTGCAGTCTTGAGTTCTTTTTGTTAGAAATTTTGAGAGCCATTGAGAGTAAAATAATTCCAGTTTGTAGTTTTGCATTATGAGTATAAAATCAGTTGTATGTTTATCTAGACACAGTGTAGTTGGGAATGGTTTTTTTTTTTTTTCTGTTTAATTTCTCAAGTTTTTTGGATTTCTAATAGTCTGACTGGAATGAACCCCATTCCTAAGTCAGTTTATGATTAGAATTCATAAAGTCGGTATTTGTCTTTCACGTTGGCTAAGAGTGCTCTTCTCAGCACCTGCAATGTGCCCAGAATTGCCACCTCCAGTAATTCATACCTGGTTACGTATATATTGGTAGCATATCAAAGTATGACTGTTATTTTATTTTATTAGTCTCATTACTCCTACTGCTTTTAGAACTGTCAAGAGTATCTTTCTTTCCTGTTGAAGTGATGAAAAGCAAGCTTATTTTTACATGAAACATTTGCACGCACAAAAAATATAAACTACACGCATCATGTTTATGGCACTATTATTAATGTGCCAGCAGGAAGAGTGTACTATGGGAATTGGGTGTAATTAGACTGGATTAGCATGATTAAATAATTGTGAAATAATTTAACAGGCTGGTAATTAAATAGTTAAATTTGCAAATCTTTTTTTTTTTTTTTTTTTGCCAGACCACTTAACATGTGAAACAACTTATTTAATTGCCATCAAGTATTTATTCACAATAATTCATTTGAATTAGTCCTTGCCCCGATAGTGACGTACACGCCTCTTACAGGCATATTAATACAGTAATTATGGCTTGCATTTCTGTGTTCAGAAGATTTTTTTAACCATTAATTTTCTGAAAAGTGTCTCGAAACAAACTTGAGAGTACATGCAAACATTTTTTTTTTTTTTTTTTTTTTTTTTTTTGTCTAAAGCTAAACGTTTGTTTGTGAAAGCTAAACATTTGTTTGTGACTTTAAATGTTATGACCATTTAGAAATAGTAAGCATATATTTTTATAGTGTTTAAAGGGAATATTAGACTGTTGGGGAGATTTAAGAGATGCTGCTAAATCAGTAATGGCGTATATTTTAAAACCAGCTAATAGTAGAGGATGTTAAATGATAAGGATGAATGCCATTACTTCCTTCAGTGAATTGTTTCGTGTTTGTCTGCAACAACCAATAAACCCAAAGGTAGTAAACTAGCAAAAATAAAAATCCACGGCTTGCTAGAGGGCAATGTTTCGTGTTTGTGCCCAACCCCTTAAGAACTTTTTTTAAGATCTACTTGATTGTTAAGCTTGTAACTGTTAGTTGATTTTGTCGAGGCTAAAATTCCCTTTGCAAGGATGTGAATGAAGTTTGTTATCTGTAATTGACAACCTGGGCTTAAGAAGATGGCCTTTAGCGTCTTTATCTATGTTTAATTGGCCAATATTTAGATTATTGTAGCAGAATAAATGCCTCAAATGCTTTGATTTAAGGGTGTAAGTGTATTAAATACAGTCTTCCTTATTGCATAAATTAAATAATGTAAAGGCAAGAAGTGTAACAGTACTTTGTTTTCTTTGCGACATGCTTGGGGTTAGATTAAAGGATGAAAAGCCACCTGCAATGAGGAAAACTTGATATTTAGGTGAATTGCTGATGTTTAAGTTGTCTATCTCGCCTTCATTCTTGCTGGATGGGTTCGGAGCCGACCTCGGCTCCGACTCGGCCACTCTAAAAGCTCGAGAGTTGGTTCCACCGGCTCGAGGCTCCCCTTATATCCCACAATGCTAGGTGTGAGTTACCTCAGATCTCGTTTGCCGCTACAGCGATCGAGGTGTGTTTTCTACCGGCTCCAGGTTAGTGAAAGTTAGACTAGTTTAAATTCTTTAGACTTAAGCTAGCTTAGTGTATTTCTTTTTCCCCTTAGTGTAGTGGATATTTATCCCTTCTACTTTTTATCCAGCCCCTTTTTTTTTTTTTTTCCTAAAGAACTTATAAGTTCTTTCCCTAGGCCTTCGGGCCCTTCCTTCCCTTCCTTAGGGTGTGTATGTGTTTGATTAGAACTTAGGAATTTTAACTTAACTTACCCTTTAGTTAAATAATTCCTTTTAGACCCCATCAGTGTAATCTGTGTGTGTGTGTTTTCTGTGTGTGATTACACTTCGGTTCCTTGAGTATGTCCAAGGATACAAAGGTCTCAGGCTTCAAGAAGTGTGACTCGTGCTGTCAGAAAATGTCTCTGACAGACGGTCACACTTCTTGTGTGTATTGCCTGGGACCTTTACACCTGCAGGACTCTTGTGCTGTATGCCATGGCTTCAGCCCTAGAGTCCTGCAGGAGAGAAAAACAAACTCATTTTAAGGGGTTTGATTAAGCCTGAAGGTTCCCTTTCTGTGACATCGGGGAAACCTTCTAAGGCTTCCAAGACCTCAGCTCCAGCTTCAGAGTCGAGGCCTAAGGCTTCGAAGCCTGCTGCTTCATCGGCTCCGGCTGGAGCCGATGAGTCTTTGACTGCAGTATCTGTGGTTCCCTCGGCTCCGGCCGGAGCCGAGGCATTAGAGATTCCTGGGTCGGCTCCGATCAGACCATCGGAGCCGACATCTAGAAAGAGATCGAGGTCACCGTCCCTTGGCTCCGTTCATTCGGCTCCAGCGTCTCCCCTGCTGTCTGAACGGAGCCACAGATCTCACTCCTCCAGGTCATCGAGGCTCTCAGATCACAACCTCCAGAGGGTAGTGAGTCGACTTTTAAAGTCCGAAGCACTGGCCCAAATGCTCCAGAGTCCGACTCATCAGTCGATGCCTCAACTTGTTCCTATAAATATTCCTCCTCCGACTCCTTTGAGCTCGGGACCGAGACTGTGGTAGCGTCGGAGCCGATACAATTGTCTTCGGCTCCGTCATCGGCTCCGATTTCTTCTTTTGAAGAATCTCGGCGCCGGGCTTCCCTCGTCGGCTCCGAGGGGGTGAGTGGCATCGGACCCTTGTCCGACCCCCCTCTCCCTCTCGGTGCTTCGGCGCTGGTGAGCTCGGCTCCGACATCGGCCTCGGAGCCATCTCTGTCGGTGCCGAGGGAGGTTCTCAGCTTCTCGGAGCGGGGACCTCTGGCTCTGCCAGACAGGGGTGCGTTCGAGGTCATGCGGAGTGTGTTGGAACCTTGTTCGACTCCACAGTCGGCTCCGACCGTCCCTCCCTCTTCGGTGCCTTTGGTTATGTCGAATCACTCCCTCATCCCAGACCGCAGAGAGCCAGCTCCTCAAGAATCCCCTGTGGGGATCTCATCCTCTTCGAGGCCTCCCTGAATTGGCAGGGAGCCCCTAGGAAGAGAAAGTGTAAGAGGAAGCACATAGACTCACCTGAGTCTGTCACCTCTGACACAGATTTAGAGGATTCGAGGGTTCCCCGTTCCCCGTCTGAAGATGTCTCTTTCGCAGACATTCTAGAGATCCTGAAACAGAGGGGAAATTGGCCAGCCCTTAACCCTTCGGAGGATGAATCTGTGTATCTTGAGGCATTTGGCTCTCGCCCTTCCACCTCCTGGGTGTCCCCCCCCCTTTGATCCCCTCATGCAGGTGGTTGCAAAGAAGGCCTGGACGGCTCCTGATTCAGTGGACCCTACCCCCAGGATACCTTCCAAATTTATAACAGCACCAACTGACAAACAATTTCTCACAAAAGATGTTTCTGTGGATGCTATGGTGGTAGCTGCTGCCACCAAGAAGGAACTAGCTGATCCTTCAGTGCCTGTTCATCCCCCTAACAAAGAATCTAGGTCTATGGACAGGTACGGGAAGCGGATGTTCTCGTCAGCGACCTTTGCCATGCGTTCGCTGAGCTACCTATGCCATTTTACTCGTCTTCAAAGAGACTTGATCAAAGAAGCGAGTGATATGTTGAAGGATCCTACAGCTGTGGGTTTTCAAGACAAGATGAACACTCAGCTGGCTACCCTGAACTCCATAGCTAACTCCTCCATGCGCCTCCTTTCTTATGCAGCTGATGGAGCGAGCAGGGCCGCAGGGACAGGTGTGGCCTTACGCAGGCATGCCTGGATGCGGCTATGCAATTTTGCGGACCCCTTTAAAACGTCATTCACTAATTCCCCGTTTGATGGATCATCTCTTTTTGGTCCTCAAGTGAAAGAAACCTTGACTAGGTGCGAGACGGATGGCAAGACTCTTTCTGCCGTCGGAGTCTGTTTTTCTACTCCTTCTAGGCCTTACCCCAAAGGCCAGAAAAGTGGGAAAATGTGGTTCCGCAAACAATCTCAAGGGACTTCGCCTGACGCACAGAGTCGGTTCCCCGCCAGAGGCAGAGGGGGGGAACAACAATGGTAGACGTCGCCCTAGAGGCAGGGGGGGTCCGCAGAACCAGGGCAATCGAGAAACCTTCTCTGATAAGCCTTTTCAGCATCCCTGAGGTGTTGCCCGACTGCCCACCTTCGGAGGCAGTCGGGGGAAGATTGTCACTGTACCCAGAAGCCTGGCTATCCCTGACTCAAGACAAGTGGGTACAGTCCATCATTTCCGAAGGCTATTACATTCCCTTCGTTCGCATCCCAAGCCAATCAAAAAATCCCTTCCAGATGTTCCACCCGCTCAAAGGGATCTTGCAGCTTTAGAAATTTCAAAGCTGCTTGTAAAAAGAGCAATTCAACCAGTTCCAGCAGACCAACTAGGATCCGGAATCTACTCCAGGTTCTTTTTAGTTCCAAAGAAAACAGGGGACTGGAGACCAATTTTGGATCTCAGTATCTTGAACAAGTCAGTCAAGAAAACAAGATTTCGGATGGTCACGCTGCAGTCCATCCTCCCCCTATTGGGAAAGAAAAGCTGGATGTGCTCTATAGATCTTTAGGATGCGTACTATCACATAAAAATGAGCAGACGCTCCAGAAGATTCCTCCGCTTCAGGCTGGGAACCAGTCATTTTCAATTCAGGGCCCTGCCCTTTGGTCTCACCACTGCCCCCCGGATGTTTACCAAATGCATGGCAGTGGTAGCTTCTCACCTGTGACGTCAAGGATTCCAGGTGTTTCCATATTTGGACGACTGGCTCCTCACAGCTCCCACCAAGCATCTTCTTCTAATGGCCAGGGACTACACCTTTCGCATTTGTCAAAAGTTAGGCATTTCAATAAATTGCGAAAAGTCTGTTTTGTCGCCTTGTCGTACTATTACCTTCATAGGCGCAAATCTAGACACAGTCAACATGTCTGCGAGACTAACACATCAGAGAATAGCAGACATACACAAACTGGTCTCGCTCCTCTTCAGCAGCAACAGAATCAAAGCCAGGTTAGTTCTGAAAGTGTTGGGGATTATGGCGGCTGCCATACCTCTGCTTCCATTAGCCAGGTTCCACATGAGAATCCTTCAATGGATGCTCTTCACGCAATGGTCATACCAGCAACTTCCGATGTCCCACACCATTATGATCACGCAAACATGCAGAAATCATCTTCTGTGGTGGATGTCTTCCCCTCAGCTCTTATTGGGAAGACCTTTTGTTCCTTCCCCTCCGGTTGCTACTTTGACAATGGACGCCTCCCTGATCGGGTGGGGGGGGCATTATCAGGGCAGAACTGTCCAGGGCACGTGGCAACCAGACGAATGCCACTTGCACATAAATGTTCTAGAGATGAGAGCAGTGCTTTTAGCGTTGCAAGCCCTTCAAGACTCTCTTCCCTTGGGAACGATAGCAATCCAGACGGACAATATGTCTGTAGTGTGGTATATCAACAAACAAGGCGGAACCAGGTCCTTCCCCATGTGTCGAGAAGCACTCAGACTGTGGCAATGGGCGATTTCTTCTCAGCAGTTTCTGATAGCAACGCACATCCCCGGGAAGTCCAATCAAATTGCGGACAAGTTGAGCAGAGCTATCCTCATGCCTCACGAGTGGTCTCTGAAAGACTCTGTTGTGAGAGAAATTTTTCTCAAGTGGGGTCAGCCTTGCTGCGATCTTTTTGCTACTCCCCAAAACAGCAAGTGCAGAGATATTTTCACCCTATTCCCGTTACCAGGCCAGCCCAGCAGAGACGCTCTAGTCCAAGTTTGGCCTCGGGGACTTCTGTATGCATTTCCTCCCTTCCCACTAATCTCTCAAGTGATACAGAAAGCTATCGCTCAGAAGGCCTCGTTGATCCTCATTGCTCCTTACTGGCCTCGACAAGTTTGGTTCCCCTTTCTACATCACTTTCTGTTGGAGCGACCTTGGCATCTGGACCTAGTTCCAGATCTTTTGATCCATCAGTCGGGTCAGTTTCATCGCTCCCTTCCCTCTCTGAACCTCACTGCTTGGTTCCTCCTATTCCAACCTTAGCCAGGCTTCCTCAAATATCTCACTCTGTTCGAGATATTTTGATAGCTTCCCATAAATCTTCCACTCGAAAGATTTATTTGAGTAAGTGGAAACGTTTCGCCTATTGGGCTCAAGGAAGGGACATAGATCCTTTCACTGCTTCCATCCAAATGGTCCTTGATTTTCTAGCTGAACTCTTCCATGCAGGTTCATCTCCTTCTACTCTTAAAGTTCAATTGGCAGCTATTTCTAACTTTCATGTGGGCATTTCAGAGTCTGCCATAATGTCCCACAAGCTTTGCAAAGCCTTTTTGAAGGAGTTTTTCTACTCAGACCTCCTATAAGAAATCCTCCTCCTCCTTGGGACCTAAATTTAGTTCTTAGTTCTTTGATTCTTTCCCCTTTCGAACCTGCAGCCTCCTGTTCTTTAAAATTGCTATCATGGAAGACACTCTTTCTGGTAGCTATTACTTCAGCTAGAAGAGTTTCAGAACTTCATGCACTCAGCTGTCGACCTCCTTATCTGTTGTTCCATAAGGACAGGGTATCTTCTGAACCAACCCGTCCTTTTACCTAAGATAGCCTCGGCCTAACCTGAATCAAAGCATTGACCTCCCTGTGTTTTTTCCAGAATATTCTAACAGGTCTGAACAAAAATTGCATTGGCTAGATGTTCATCGTCCGTTAAGGTACTATTTGGATAGAACCAAACAATTCAGAAAATCTGACCAGCTGTTTGTCTCTTATGCAGAAGACAGAAAGGGACTTTCAGTTTCAAAGGTATCATTATCTAGATGGCTAACATCTCTGATTTCCCTTGTTTATGAAATTAGACACCAAAAGCTGCCTAACAAACCTAAAGCCCATTCCACCAGAGCTTTGGCTACTTCTATAGCCTTCCAAGACAGACTGCCTATTGACACCATTTGTGCAGCGGCTACTTGGGCTACTCCTCACACTTTCATTTCTCATTATAAGTTGGATTTAGCTTCTAGGCATAGAGCTAACTTTGGTTCCACTGTTCTCAAGAGTCTGTTCCGTTAGGCCACCCGGGACAAGGTGCTAGGGACGCGGTCCCATCCAGCAAGAATGAAGGCGAGATAGACAACTTAACATATAGAAGTTATGTTCTTACCATAACGTTCCATGTTAGTTGTCTTCTTCTCGCTTCTTCTTAAGGCCCCACCCTCCTTCCCCCTGGCCTGGACAGACCTAGAGGAGTTTGATTGTGACCTCTCTTTCTACCACCTCTTTACTTTAGGTATATACTGCTGTGCATATTTTCCTGGATCAGGATGTAGGTCACCCTTCTCTTCTCCCTTGTTTATAGAGGTGGACTTTGTTTCTAGTTATTCTAATATTATTATAAGCTGGGCCTAGCTTACAAACGAGATCTGAGGTAACTCACGCCTAGCATTGTGGGATATAAGGGGAGCCTCGAGCCGGTGGAACCAACTCGAGCTTTTAGAGTGGCAGTCGGGCGAGGTCGGCTCCGAACCCATCCAGCAAGAAGAAGGCGAGAAGAAGACAACTAACATGGAACGTTATGGTAAGAACATAACTTCTATTTTAGTTTTTTTCTGTAGTGTTTTGATAGTGTTTTAAAGTGCATTATACCATGACCCCCCCATTAATATTCCAAAACGTGCACGCTGATTGGTCAGCGTGCACATTGTAAATCAAATTATACTAATGGAAAAAGGTCCGGTCACCCGGACATTTTCCATTAGTATGTCTTTTTTTAAAACACTGTCTCGCTATGTTAAAGGAGTTTAACATAGCTTTAAAAAAAGCAACAGAGAATCTCCGTTGCTTTTTTTAAAGCTGTCTCGCTATGTTAAACTCCTTTAACATAGCAAGACAGTGTGTAAAAAGCAACGGAGAGCTTGCTTTCTCCGTTGCTTTTTTTTTTAAACCTGTCTCGCTATGTTAAATGGGCTTAACATAGCGAACAGCTTTTAAATAAGCAACGGAGATTCTCCGTTGCTTTTTTTTAAAGCTATCTTGCTATGTTAAACCCATTTAACATAGCGAAACAGTAAAAAGCAATGGAGATCTTGCTTTCTCCGATGTCCTTCAAGGATGCATCTGCAGTCCTAACATATGGGTTGTCCTGCCTCAGGCAGCCCTTCGGTCGGCCGGATTCCAAAGTCTGGTTCTGGCCTCGGCTGATGTCGCACTTCACCCGACGTCATAGCTGCTGTTTATTGGGTATAAAGGCATCAGCCGACGCCATTTTCCCCAGTCTTTCTTGCCGCGTGGCGCCCGAAGCAGAAGCTGTTCGCAAGTGCCGGTCGGTCATATCCAGAGATTTCTACTACCGAAGACTTCTAAAAAGCTAAGTACCCCGTTGGGGACTCTTTCTTGCCTCAGCCGATGTCAGACAAAGTAAATAATTGTTTAACTTGTGGGGAAACAAATACCTCATAAGGATTTCCACTCTTACTGCCTTCCTTGCTTAGGCCCAGACCACGACATATCAGCTTGTCTAGCCTGTGCTTCCTTCAACCGACGGACACTTAGACGTCGGTCGGAGTTTGCAGAGGAGTTTTTTGGTCCCGCTTTTGCATACAAAATGCCGTCGGAAACTCCGACTACTCAATTAGCTAAAAAGCGCAAGGAAAAGGACCGACACTCGCGGCCCGCGGTTTCGGCTGAAACCACGGTTAGGCCTACCGCGAGTGTCTCGGTTTCGGCTGAAACCAAGCCCCCGGTTCTTCCTTCGGCCGAAAGCATGCCTCCGATAGCCGAGGCCTCAGAGAGCATGGCAGAATCTGCGACTGAAATTACTGCTACAGAAGCAGGCACCCAGGATTTGTCAGACACTATTCCTTTAGACATATCTACCCCTGCACGTGGGGCTGCTAGACCCCCTGCTTCTATGTCTATCAAGGCTTTTGCCAGGGCTAAAGCAGCTAAATCTTCTAAGGCCTTACCTGCTAAAACTCCTGCACATAGGCCTACCTCTAGTTCCCAAATGCTCAGCCTGGCTGAGGATCTCATTTCTTTGATCAGGGGATCCCAGCCTCACCCAGAAAGGGCCTCTCAGCCCCCTCCAGACAAGAGGCCTAGGACTGAACCCCCGGAACCTGTCTCTACAGATTATTCCTTGGATGACTCGGACATTTCAGACCCTCACCAAGGCCCATATTCTCCTTATGAGGATTCTGATGCAGAAGACTCCATTCCTTCTGCTTCTCCTCCTGAAGAATTTTCCTTTGGGGAAACTTTGCATGCTATGAGGGAACACTTCCAATGGCAGGGCCAGGATTTTTCAGATTCAAGGAAAAGGCTTAGGACCTTTTTACACTTACCACAGCATAGGCCTTTAGCCATTCCGCCAGTACTAACAGTTGTTGATGATGTATATAATGATGCCTGTACTGCCCCTGATTCTCTTCCTCCGGCCCCTGCCAAGCCAGACAGATATTACAGGGTCCCGGACACACATTATCATTTGTATAAGGCTCCTATTGCAGACCCTGAAACCATTTCACAGGGTCCTAAAGGTGTGGCAGCTGCCTCTGCCAAAAAACCTCTTCCCTCTGAAAGGGAATCTAGAGCTTTAGAGAGATGGGGTAAAAAGGTTTATACTTCTGCTACTCTTTCGGCCAGGGCCTTAAACTGTCAATTTCACATGATTCAGTACCAGGAATTTTTGTTAGACCAGATAAACAAAAAACTGTCTTCTCCTGAACCTTTAGATCGCAAGTCCCTTCAGGATTTGGTACATAACTCTCAGCAGGTCAGTAACCATTTCTTAAAATGTGGCTATGATGCACTGGAGGCTTCCTTTAGATCAGCTATGACTGGAACAGTGATTCAAAGGCATGCCTGGTTAAAAGAACAATCCTTACCAGACCATGTTAAGTCAAAACTCCTAGATGCTCCCATGGAGAAACAAAGTTTGTTTGGCTCCCCTGCACAGGAGGTTCTAAAGAAGGTGGAAGAAAAAGCAAAATCTGTCCAAACAGTCAAGGATTTCTTACAGGTCCAACCTCCGAGGTTTAGCCGAAATTGGCCTTCGAAGAATTGGTCCTTTCCAGACAACTCCAGAGCGGAAGCACCCTTAGGCGGAAAGCTAGCCTTATTCTCCAACAACTGGCATTACATTACAGGAGACAAATGGACTTTACAAACAATAGACAAGGGCTACAGGTTTCACTTCCACACTCTACCAAAAAAGAGAGGAATGCCAAACCTACCACCAAGCCAAAAAACAGACGCTCTAAGACGAGTCAACAACTTACTAAGGATGAGAGCTATAGAAAAGGTACCACCTATGGAACAAGGCCAAGGATTTTACTCCAGGCTTTTCCTTGTACCAAGAAAAGAAAATCAATGGAGACCTATTCTAGACTTGTCCGCACTGAACACATACCTCATTGTTCCAAAATTCAAAATGCTGACCCTCCAGCAGCTTCTTCCCATGCTGGGCAAGGAGTCTTGGCTGGTGACTCTAGATCTCAAGGAGGCATACCTGCACGTCCCTATACGACCAGATTGCAGAAGACACCTCAGATTTCTTGCAGGATCAGAGCATTATCAATTCTCAGCATTGCCTTTTGGCTTATCTACTGCGCCCAGAGTATTCACGAAATGCCTGGCATCAGTAATTGCTCATTGCAGGCTTCAGGGAATTCAAATTTACCCATACCTGGACGACTGCCTAATACAAGTGGGCAACAAGGCAAAATTAACAAAAGATTTGGGAAATGTCATACAACTGTTGCAAGCCTTGGGATACACAGTCAACATGCGAAAGTCAAGACTAGTACCATCCCAAAGGATAACATTCTTGGGTGCAGAACTGGATACATCAACTCGGATGGCTTTTCTCACAGAAGAAAAACAAAAGCAACTACCAGCCTACTTCATGGCATTAACAACACAAACTCGACTTACTGCAAGGGAAGTCCTGCAAGCCCTGGGCTACATGGCATCATGCATAATATTGGTTCCACATGCCAGGCTGCATATGAGAAAGCTACAATGGTACCTAAGGAATGTATGGTCTCAACACAAGCACAGTCTAGAAGCCCAGATTCCAATAATTCCATGCCTGAAGCAAGAATTCCTGTGGTGGGCTCAGGCCTGTCAGTGGAACAGAGGCTTGCCTTTCCACAAACCTCATCCAAGCCAGACCATCACCACGGACGCCTCAGACCTAGGATGGGGGGCACACATGGTGGACAAGTGTATTCAAGGCCTATGGACCCAAGACCAGCTGAATCTACACATAAATCTAAAGGAGATGCTGGCAGTGAAACATGCGATCCAGGCATTCAGACCACTCCTTCACCAGGGTCATCTGCTGATAAGGACCGACAATACCACAGTCATGTGGTACATCAACAAACAGGGAGGTACACATTCATATCCTCTATGCCGGATGGCAATGGACCTGTGGAATGTGGCCCTGAATCTCAACATTCAACTTCAGGCCAGATTTGTACCAGGAAAAGAAAATTCTCTAGCAGACACCTTAACATTCAACTTCAGGCCAGATTTGTACCAGGAAAAGAAAATTCTCTAGCAGACACCTTAAGCAGAACTACCACGGATGCTCACGAATGGATGCTGCATCCAGATGTCTTCAAAGCCATAACAAAGAAATGGGGACAACCAGAGATAGACCTGTTCGCCTCCCCACACAACCACCAATTGAAGAAATTCTGCACAAGAGCATACCACCCACTTGCTTGGAGGGTGGACTCCCTTTCCTTCAGCTGGAAAAACCTGACAGCATATGCATTTCCACCTCTTCCCTTGATGTACAAAGTTCTACTGAAGATCAGAGAGGATCAGCCAAGGGTAATCCTGATAGCTCCAGACTGGCTGAGGCAACATTGGTACCCGCTACTGAGAAGCATGTCTCGGACACACGCATGGCCTCTACCTCTATGTCCCTTACTTCTAACACAGGACAACTACAAGATCCTACACCCAAACTTGAAAACACTGCAGCTAGCTGCTTGGAATATTACATAAAACAAAATAACCCAGGTTTATCCCAGAGGGTTAAGGACATTATCCTGGAGGCACGCAGACCTTCCACAAGGAAGACTTATTCAGCCAAGTGGAAAAGATACCTCATTTGGAGTGCAGCAAAGGGAGAAAATGTCTCATTGGCAAACATAGCACACATCCTGGAATATTTAGCAGAACTGTTCCACAAAGGCCTGTCTTACTCCTCCATTAAGATTCATGCATCAGCAATTTCAGCAGAATACAACATGGATCCTCCTGTCTTCTCTCATCCTCTACTCAGGCAGTTCTTGAGAGGAATCAAAAATGTAAAACCTCCAAGGAATCCACCTTTACCTACATGGGATCTCAACTTTGTGCTGGAAAAGTTAACACTTCCTCCTTTTGAACCAGCAGCAACAGCAGAATTACAGTTCTTGTCTTGGAAAACTGCTTTCCTGCTAGCAATCACTTCAGCAAGAAGGGTATCTGAGTTACAGGCATTAATGGCAGTACAACCCTTCCTTATCTTCCATCAGGACAGAGTCTCTCTGAGAACTAACCCTACCTTTATGCCAAAAGTGGTCTCCCGAGTATCATTGAACCAAGCGATCCATTTACCTACATTCTTCCCAAACCCACAGAACAGGGGGGAAAGACTGCTACATACCTTGGATGTGCACAGACAATTACGCTACTATCTGGACAGAACTAAGACCAGCAGAAAAACTGACCAGCTTCTGGTAGCATATGCAACAGGAACGCAAGGAAAAGCAATTTCAAAACAGACAATCTCAAAATGGTTAGGAAATTGCATTCGATTTTGCTACTCTTTTCATGGAAAGACAACTCCTGAAAATATCAGACCTCATTCCACAGGAGCTACAGCCACCACTACAGCTTTCCTACGAGGAGTGGCTACCAAAGACATTTTAGAAGCTGCTACTTGGAGCTCCGTGCATACATTTGCCAAGCATTATAATCTTCCCTTATATTCTAGATCCCGAGCAGGTTTTGCAAGGGATCTTAACTACACCATCTTTATCTTAGTGCCTCCTCCCCCAGTTTGGCTATGGTATTCTACCCATATGTTAGGACTGCAGATGCATCCTTGAAGGACATAGTACAGTTTTGTACCTACCATAAATGTAGATGTCCGATAGGTATGCATCTGCAGTCAGGATTACCCACCCTCCTTCCCCTCTGTGGTATTCCTAGGGTATTTACCCCTCTTTTAGCTAGCTGGGGGAATCTATTATGGTGTATTTGTTTGTATATATGTATATATATATATATATATATATATATATATATATATATATATATATATATATATATATATATATATATTTATATTGTTTGCTCTCTACTGTTTGGAATCATTTGCATTTATCCAAATTTAGCCTTCCTAGAGGGCACCTGGCATCTGGGGCAAGAAACACTGAGGAAAATGGTGTCGGCTGATGCCTTTATACCCAATAAACAGCAGCTATGACGTCGGGTGAAGTGCGACATCAGCCGAGGCCAGACCCAGACTTTGGAATCCGGCCGACCGAAGGGCTGCCGAGGCAGGACAACCCATATGTTAGGACTACAGATGCATACCTATCGGACATCTAAATTTATGGTAGGTACAAAACTGTACTTTGCTTTTGCCCACAGCTGTGATGTACTGCGTAGGCATAAGCATGCGCAGTACATCAGAACTGCCGCAGAATACCAGACAGCTGCGGAAGGGCAGCAAGGAGGCATTATACAATGCCATTATTTAAGAAAAGTAATTCTTTTTTTTTCTTAAATAATGTCATTGTATAATAGCAGTAACCCACTTCTGGGTGTGAGTAATGCTGGATTTACCCACGGTTGGCTTTGTTTGGCCACTCGGGCTTCGCCCTCGTGACCAAACCACGCCAACCATGGGTAAATCCAGCATTACCCACACCCAGGCATGGGTTATTGGTATAGTATTTCTACCAATACTTTCTACCAGTCTCTTAACACACCTGTACTTTCTAACCTCTTAACCCCATATGCTAATCTAAACTCACTCCGCTCATCTAGCAAACTGCTAGTTACCCTAACCAAATCTAATAACCTAGCTGGTGACTCCCTCTTCTCAAACTCCATCGGTAAACACTGGAACCAACTTCCTACCGAACTTACTTCCATTCCAACTACTTTTCTGTTTAAACAAAAACTCAGAACATACCTCAAAAGCCACTGGATGTGTCCCTGCTCTAATCCTGACTAAATGTTGTTTCCCCCCTCAACCCTCTTTTCTCTCCCTTCTGTTGTGCCTCCTCATTTCTCCCCTTAGCTTCCCTCCACCCTACATACCTCTCTCATATTTCTCTCCTCCCTATTTGGCTATGACTCTTTTCCTATATACCTGTATCTCTAATCTCTCTCTCTATTGTTGTCTCTCTCTCCTCCTTGGTCTTCCACTTTCTTCACCTGCTGTTAAACTTAAGCAAAAATGTTCAATATGATGTTATTTTAGATTATCCAGATAGTTAAACTCCTTTCCTTTTGGTAACAATGTACATTTCTCTGTCCTTGGTCTTTCAATTTTTTGTTTCCTTGTTTTTAAACTATGCAATAATATTCATTATGATTGCATTTAGATTGTCTAGAAATTTTTAACTCCTACTCTTGTTTGGATAACAATATTCCTTGTCTAAGTCCTACCAGTCTGTAATCTGTAATCTCTATATGTGGAGCTTTTCTCCCCGGGCCTCCACTGAAAATGGAAATATATCCAGCTAGACTAGCCCGGTTAACAAATGTAAAATAAATAAATAAATAAATAAATATTTACTTGTCACAGCAAGTGTCATACCTCTCAACTGTCCAGAATGTTCATATTTTCTGTTCCTCATAAAGTGTGTGGTTTTCTGGCAAATCACGGAGGACTGAAGTCACTAAGTAATGACATGCTTTTGAGTTAGCATGCATTTTCCAAAAGACATGAAATCAAACTCCTGTTATTCTGGCAATTTAGTTTATAAAGGCACTATTTAAAATCTGTCCCAATTTTTGGGCCTTTGCACCTTCACCCCCTTTTTTTTTTTTTTTTTTTTTTTTAAGGCTTTTTCTAGCTTTCTTGTGCTAAGAAGTTGAGAGGTGTAGACTTCAATTTCAGTCACTCATTCAGGGTAGAGATAAGTAAACTGCCTCTCAGTGGCTTGCTTTTTTATTGCTCGACAAAGATGAGAGATGTACTTTTTCTGTTCCCTTTTGAGATGTTTAGTGAGCATGTTGGTGGTAAAGGTGTGTGAGCTGAACTGTAGCTTATAATAAAACGTGTATGGTAAGCTAAAAGGGGAGTAGAAAGAACATTGTTAGGATTGACTCTAGAGGCAGATGGCCATTTGCAGATTGTCATGGGTGGAAGCATTTCATCCTTTTTAAATTGTGGTAAGAGCTCAGTTTTCTGTCTGGTCTCACATCTAGGCCTCATTGGAAATATAAAGGAAGTGGAAGCTGGTTTGTCTTCAGTTGTTTAATACCACCATTCAATTCACTTTTTTGCGCTTCTAATTAAGCGGTGGTTAAAGTGATTTGCTTAATAAAATTAATTGCACTGTCTGCCTCTACCCCATGATAGTGTGTCTTGTTTCTGGCAGAACAAATTTTGACTTTGAGCAGTTTGCATATTGTTTTTCTGCTACTGTATTTATCAGCCAACTTTTTGCATGCTTCTTTCTTGCCATTTAAGAGTTAACATGTTGGAACTGTATAGGCCTGCTTGGAGAAGTAATGCAGTCCAGAGCAATGAATCAGCAGAAATCACTGATCACGTGAACATACTGCTAGCAGAAAATCCTTTGTCTTTGCTGCCCTGCTTAACATAAAAGGTTTTTCTGAGTATTTTAAGCTGTTCTTTTAAAGCAGGTCGGCCCTGTCAGGTTTGTGGAAACTCCCCGAGTCTAAATCGTTTATTTGTGACTTTTGATGGTCCTGTATTAACAATTCCAAATGTACTAGTATACTGTAGATGTGTATTGACTGCTTTGTGCAGTTGAATAATTATTAGTTGTTAACATTTCCATCCCCAGTGCCTTTTTTCCCCTCTCTGTATGAAGGGGCTATTTGGGGTATGCATGAGACTTTATTTTACTTCATGTTACCTCTTTGTTCAGGAGCTCCATAAGCTGTTTATAAGGGTTCAGGGTGTTGTCTGTGTTCCCTGATACAGTAGTATGCTAAGACACAAGCAGGAGTAACTTGTGGTTGTGTTTCTATCTTGCCCTGTTGGGATTTGGTTGTGATTTCATCACCTCATGTGTTCTTGACTATACTCCTTATTGGTGTGTTATCATATTGTGTGCACATTTAAAGATCATGTGCCAAAGACACAGTGCAATGTAACATCTGCATTCTGTATTCCCCTTATTGAAAAGTCGCTGGGAACCTTTAAGTCTGATGTATATTTTTACATAAAGTTAAAGTTTCTGTTAAAAGAAAAATAAGCCTTAAAAGTCCCAGGTCAGATATCACTCACAGCATTCACACGCTCATGGATGCGTGCCTCTAATGCATACGTTCATAGATGTTGTGGGGATGTGCTTGTAGGGCCAGAGTTCTCCCCAAGAGTTGTTCTGAATCCCCTACAAAGTTTTCTTCAAACTCTCTAGAAGTGCTTCTTGCAGGCTGTGATGTAGTGTATAAGGGTGTTAATCCAGTGCTAGTGCATTCCTTTCACAGGCAAAGTGAAGGACAAAAGCTTAAGCAATGGACAATTAGGCTGTCTGGCAGAATCACTGAAAATACTTCATGCTGGCTGCAGGATACTGGGGGGGAACAGTGGTATTACCACAACCCTTTTATGTGGAAACATTTCAAGAGGTGTCATTACTTTTCACAGTAATCCCACTGAGTAAAATTCTGGTATTGAAAGAAAGAATATGTTATGTCAGACACTGCTTGCCATTACTGCAACATTTACATTTCTGGGCTGCACACCTGTCTTTGCCACCACAGTTGTGTCATCCAAACATGGAACGTTATGACAGTTCCTGGAAACACTGCGTGATGTAAACAGTATCTTTGCCAAAACATAACATACCTTTTCTTTGAGTCATTTTCTGTCGGAAATAAATCCCATTTATCTCTCCGTGCTTAGCAACACTTTGCCCCATGCCATGCAATGCTGTCTCAGACAGACGTGTACTTTCCATTTAAAATTTTTTATTCCACTAGTAGGAGCACTACAAATCACAGTGCAAAGCAGCAACAGAATGTTGCACTTCTAAAGTAACCTCACACTCAATCTAGACCAGAATATGTACTGCATACTGTTGTTTCTGGTACTTGAATAAAAGGTAATCCAAGATAAACTAATGAACATTTTAAACCAGGTGCTGAAACTCTTATCTTCTCTTCTTTTCTCTTAACTTCCTCCGTACCTACCGTACAGCTAGACTAGAATACTGTTACTTTAATGCTTCAATTTAATAATATTCGATGTCAGTTTTCAGTCTCTCCTCAACTGATTGGTTCAGGTTCGATGCTTGGTTCCGTTACCGCCGCTGCTAAAGCTTGTGGCAACCTAAAACACTCAAGCTTTCCCTTATCCATAATGCACCAACCCTGAGTTACCTCTGATCTTGTTTCCCACTTAACACGAAAGACTTGGTTTACCTTAGCTCTCGAGCAATTATAAAATGTCTATTTTATTTATTTCTAAGGTTTTCTGCTACTTTAAATCTTTTTTCTTGTTCCTTAACCTGTCGCTGACTTAGCAACTCTAAAAAATCTGTTTTACGTTTTCTTTCATTTAAAATCTTGGATAGTGTGTAATACTTTTTCAGATATTACTGTTCTCTTCACTTAATGTAGCTTTTTGTATACCTTTGCTGGTATTCCTTTTTTTTTCCCCCAAAAAAGAGGAGGGAGAGAGAAGTCTTGTTCCTTTAGTTTTGTGGTAATTCTGAGTGGTTATTTCTGTTGCTTCTGATTATGGTGGAAAAAGGCCCTGCGGGTTTTAAAAAAAAATTAAGGGCACAAACGTCCTATATCTGATGCCCATATGGACTTTATGTATTGGATCCTTGCGTTTACAGGAAGATTGTGCGATTTGTCATGGCTTTAACCCCAGAGCATTAGTTGAGAAAAAACAAATTGATTTTGAAAGGCTTGCTACCCACTACTGTCAGAGAAGCAATATCTGGGGCTCAGTCTCCAAAAAGCAGAAATTCTAAGTCTTCTTTTCAGAGACCTTCCACTCTAGCCTCTCAGATCTCAGAGAAATCCATAAAAAAGTGCAAGTTGGATCCAATCTCACCCTCTGATCTGAGACCTAGAAAGAGATTGAAGCCGGATCCGACCTCACCCTTGGATCAGAAGAGAGACTGTAGAAGTAAATGTTGGAGGTGTGAGGGGAAAGAAAAGTAACTGGGAACACGTTTTCTGGGAGTGTAGTCAGTTGGCCGACTTTAAGGATTCCCTGCGGCGTGCACTGTCTGAGATGCTGGGTGGGCAGATTGGTTTGACGAGGGAGATGATTTTTCTGAGCTATGATACAGAATTAAAATTGCCTAGATATGGCAAGGTCTTGCTGTGTCTAATAATGGTGGTTGCCAAAAAAGCAGTTACTATAAAATGGAAATAAAAATCTAAACCAAGTATACTGGAAGTAGTGAATGTAGTAACAGAGAAAACAACTGGACTTGAGATCTTTAGAAAAGTGAAGGACCAAAGTACATAAAAAATGTGAGCAATACATGCAAGGTAGGAATAAGGCCTAAAAGGCAGCAGGGCTTAAATAAATGCGCTATGTAAGGTTTGAGTGAGAAAGATTGGGTAGATTTTAAGTGTAGTGTTTGCAACTGGGAGTATGTCAGTATGGTTTGTGATGTAAAATACTTTCGTCTAGGATTGTGTCATTAGTAAATGATGGTTTTAATGACTGTTTCTTGTTTAAAAAAACAGGGATTGAATAATTTGTGTAATATTGCTTGGGTTATATGATATATAGCAATATATGTGAAGTATAATGTTAATATAGTTGGATTACTTTTATATGAAATGTAAATTTGCCTATGTCACAAGTGATGATTCAGTAAAGACATTGGGGGAGGGGGTAAATTAATGGATCTGATCTCCTTGGATACGATGAGAGAACTACCTGGATCCGACCATTTCCCTTCCCTACAGGATATAGCATCACTTATTTGCCAAGAACAAGATATTCACCTTCTGTGGATCTGGTGCCCTCAAGGCTGCCCTCACCTTTTTTGGAGCATCACAAACCCAGGTCCCCATTATGGTTTTCACTCATTTTTCCAGAAGTTTGACTGAATATGTGGAAAGAGTGATGTGAAGATTCTCTTGACACAGTCAGGTGGGTGTCTTACCAACTTGTACCCCTTTGGGTCATGAGGTCTGTGCTTCTGCCACCCCCCCCCCCCACTGCAACGTCCTCCTGTGATACCTTCAGCTGTGGAAAGACCCTGTCTGCCATGGGGATACATTTTTCCACCTCCAAAGATCCTTTTATAGTAATCAGAGGTGATCGGAAGATGTGGTTTAATAAATCCCAGGGTCATTTCCAGGACACACGTGGGTAGAGGGAGTACTCCTATGGATGATGATGCCCTCATGGCAAAGGTGACTCGCAAAACCAGGAGTCCAGAGATTCATTCTTTTCTTGCTTTCTTTAACATACCTTACCAGTGCTCCTGAAAGGAGGCCAAATTGCTCATCTCTGGAGGCATTCTGGGATCGATTTATCCGTGCACCAAATGTCACAAATGCAGGAAAGACCTTGGTATTGAGTGGAATTTTTCCATTACCAAGAATGATGCTGAAGTATATAAAAAATGGTGTTTGGTTTTAATGATTAGTGAATTGACAGATATTTAACCAATGTGTCAGCATAAGATAACTTGCTTGACAAGAGTACTTGCAGTGTACATGCAAAAGATTTGCTTCCCCATTGTTCCTTTTTTTTTTTTAAGCAGGGTCCATAAAATGGACCTCTCGACCTAATGTTAAACCAACTAGTGGACCACATCAGTATAACTCTACTTTAATGCTGCAAGTCTTAAACAAATTCCGGAATTTGAGGCCCTCCTACATTTGAAGCACGACCATGTAGATGGTGTTACAGAAACATGGTTTAAGAGCTTTGGGAACACTCCCTCATTACCTGAATTTTGTGCTTACCACTTGTTTAGACCTTATGGAAACCGGTGATATATCCATATTTGTTTGAGGCAACATTCTCTCAAGACGTATGCATAGAAACCCACAAGTGTATCTCCTAGAGTTTCAAGTCGCACTAAATATGGTCATCTATCAGCTCATAATATGATACTCCTCCTGTGTCCCCTAGAAAATCCTGTAACACTCCTAAATATTCTTGATGACTGTACAAGTTGGAACACTATTATCCTAGGTGACTTAACTACCTATTAATAAAATGAGGACCCCATATAACCAATGTATGAATTATACACACATTCTTAGATTTATAAACGCGAACTCCCTGGATAAGATAATGAAAAGAGCCCACTATAGAGGACTTGAGTGTACTTGAACCCTAGCTTGTCTCTAAGGTATTCCCTTACTAATCGAGTCCAGTCACAAACAAGTAACTTTTCACTATCAAACTCTTCAAACCATCAGAAGCAAACATCACAGAATTCATGGATTTAAAATATGCAGAACTCTTACAATTCTGTGGTAGTCTTCAAATTTGACTGTAACAGTATTGTGCAAAATAGTGGTACTGCATATAGTTTTGCGGATAAGTTTTACTTGCACCTGGACAAATGTATCACCTTGGCAGACCCTGTTTATCATAACTGGAAGCTGATATAAAAACATGTGCATTGTAAATGTAAGTGTTTATTGAGCTGTACTGCAAAATAAGGTGTGCATAATTGTTTATTATTAATCTTAATGTAGAGCATTACCTACAGTATACGTTTATCACTCCTGTATAAGAATTTGGAGCTTTTCTCCATGGGCTTCCGCTGTAAATGGACTCGCCTCCAGTCGGACTATCCCTGTTAACAAATGTAAAATAAATAAAAATAAAATAAAACTAGAGCCAAACAAATGCTCAAGTTCCAAAAGATGCTAGTGTGGTGGTCCACAAACTTCAACAAGCTGCATCATAAAAGGAAGAAACTCTTTAGTCTATGCAGCAGAATAAAGACCCCCAAACTGAGAAGAGCACCAAGCAGTTAAACTAAAGACCTCATAAAAATGAAGGCATCCCTTGAATCCAAACTAGCCATAGAAGGCAAAGACAACAAGTCTTTCTTTAGTTATGTCAGGCAAATAAGGAATACAATTCAGCCTTACTCATAGACTGTTCATAATGGTACTGTGTACTTCCAGTCCAATGGAAATTGCTTGCATATTTGCAAATTTAGTGGCACCTTCACCCCAGAGACATTTTTTTTCTAAGGCCACGTATCCCAGATAGACTCAAGAACATGTACACTTTTCAGTAGCTGGCATACCGAAAGTTGGCTCAGACTGTATGCTAGAAAGTGCATTGTCTTATTCAGTAAGCAACCCAAATGTTCCAGGTTATGGCATAGAAAATACATCACTTCAAAATGAGCAGGTACTGAGAGACTTGGGTGGATAGTTCCTTCACATTTGACCAGCTTGTTACAATGGTGGTTAGGAAATCTTTTTTTAAATCGCACTGCTCATAGCAAAACTTATTTCCTGTAGATTAAAAGATGTCCTCACCTCATTGAACTCTGCACTGATCAGACCCATCATGGTGTACTATACCTCCTTTGGGGTGTACCTAACTAAAGATATCAAGGAGTCGGAAAGCCCACCAGAGATTCTTGACCTGAAAGATCAAAGGCTTAAAAGATTTGAGCTGCTAAGACAGACTGGAGGCTATATTTCTGTATTCACTGTCATGCATATTCCTTAAGGGTGATCTGTGTTTTGCTTATAGACTCCATATCCCCCTCTCTTATCCCACCAAACCTACTGCTCCTATTCCATCCCAAACACTTCTCTATCACAACAAACTTCTTTAGTCTTAAACTCCTGTTAGCCCCAAACAACTTCCTTCTCTACAATCACAAAAGGCTAAAAGTTACTTCCTGCAATCTCCTAGCCTTATCTGGAGATATCCATCCCAACCCTGGCCCTACTCTCACCACAAATAACCCCTTCCCCCTCCACCTCCCCAATTACACTAAACCCTTTTCCCCCTTCCCCTACCTCCTCTGCCTTCTCTCCCAATATTCTGAAATTCTTTACTATCAATGCCCAGAGCCTAAAGAACAAAGCACAACAAATACATGCTTGGATTAACCATAACCAACCCGACATCTTAGCCATCTCCGAAACCTGGCTAAAGCCCCATATTGCAGACTCTGAAGTAATGCCTCCTGGCTTCCATATGCACAGAAGTGATCGATTTAAATAAAAAAGGTGGAGGCTCGGCTCTAATCTACTCTAACCTTCTTTCCTGTATCCCTCTTCAAACCCCAACTCCACAATTCAAAAATACTGAACTAACAGCTAGTCTCCTTCGTTTGAATAAACATAAGAATATCTGCATTATTTCTCTGTATATCTCCCCAGGCGACAATATCTCTACCCTCGAAAATATTCTTTATTGGGCCTCAGCTGAAATAAAATATGAAACCTATATTCTAGGGGACGTTAACATTGATTGGAACAAGATGATTAATACACCTACTCCCTCCCTTTCAATCAACCTCTACAACTTCACCCAAGTAATCTCCTCAATCACCCGACCTAATAAAACCCATCCCCCCCTGGATCCTAGTCTCCCATCCAAGCAAAATAACTCTCTCTGGCACTATCCCAGACTCCTTTAGTGACCAAAAACTAGTTACCTTGGATGATCATTGATGTTTCAGTTGTAAACAGAACTTTTGTAATTTAAGTAATTTAGTCCTGCAGAACTTTGCAGGCCACGTTCACACAGGCTGAATCTGGCCCACATGCCAGGGGTTTATGATCCATGGATTAATGTGTAGCAAAGGTACATATCCCTTAACTGGCCCTTTTTCCCTTTTGAAGGTCTGCAAACCTTTGTGCAAGGTAAAAAAAACTTGTCACGGAAAACATTAAAATTTATTACCAACGCTTAGCATTTCGGCTTAGAATGTGCAAGGTAAGCTTAACAGCTTTGTGTGACCCCTGTCAAAATTTGAGTGACTTTGGGCATTCCCCCACTGATTAGTGGTCTGGGGGGGTGTTGTAGCATTAAGGGACATGGTGTCAGTGTCTGAAAAATGCACAGCTCATAGGTAGGTACTAGGCTATCTGCCCAAGGGCCTAAGTAAGCCTAGCCAACAAGGTTCCTTGGCTTACGCCACCCAAGAAAGTTATTTTCCTGTGCCACTGTCGAGCAGAGACGCAAGTGATCCCTGGGGTGTATTTCCTGTTTCCCATCCATTCTTCAAGATTTTTCTTGAAGACTTCTATTGAAGAACTTTGCTTGACATAAATGGGGGTAGCCTGTTCCAGAGTATGGGAAGGCTCTGGGACAGGAATCTATACCTCTCCCATGTCCTGTTTATTGTGGCGACAAAGTTTAGGTCCCTAAAGTGTGTAGCTTGGAGGGATTGGGATTTCTTTAGGTGTAACATGTCCAACAGCTCTGGGTAAAATAATATAATTATAATATAAAAGTAAAATAATAAAATAATTTTATTTAAATATAAATAGTAAAATAATAAAATTATTTAATTTAAATATTAAAATAATATAATATAATAATAGCTGGTGTAAAATAATGTAAAAACAATATATAGCAAAAGCATATGTATATAGAGCTATGAACAGTGATTCAAAGCCTTCCCTTACTGTATATAATTTGCTGTGAAGACTGGTTTCTCTCTCTCTCTCTCGCACTTTGGTACGTATATTCATCAGGTGTACCAGTGATGTCAATACTTGCCAGGTACAGTCTAATTTTATTTATAAATTATATTTTGACCTACACCAGTTGCAGATCCTCTTGTATGCAAATGACCCTGTTATCTACAGCACAACAGGTAATCTAAACCCAGCTGCAAACTGACCTTCTTGACCCAAACCGCAGGCTCTCCTGCAAAAGTTTCTCCTTCACCCCCCCCCCCCAAAAAAAAAGGCTCTGCTCTTTAGTACTAAGAAAATAATCTAAAGTCACACAACAATATCCTACAAATATACCACAGGATAACTTCTCCTTGAAAGAACCAGACACCAGGCAGAGTAAGGTAATAAGCTCTTTCATTCCCTTTATTTTCACACTCAAGAAAAACGGAACTTGATCAGATACAAAAACCTTACCCACTTCCCCCCTTTTTATACAGTTCAATTAATCGGTTTGCACCAAACAACACACTTTATAATCAAATTCTATATTCCCTCATATTAAAAAAAAACACATGTACTTTCTTAGTTATTTAAAAAGTGTTTTTTCTATACCTTGTTTGTTTTCCAAGTTGTTAATCTACCAACTCTTAAAACTTTTACTTGTTGGGGACATTACTTCCCTAAAATATGTGTATAATACTTGCATGTTAAACCATGTATAACATTTCTGTCTAATATCTTCTGCCTTTAAGTATAATAGAATTTCTTTAAGAAGTTTATTATTGATTCCAGGGAAAACAGTGGCATTTAGCAAAACCTGCCAATATGTTTCCCTGTACTCCAGAAAATAGGGCCAATTACCCCCTCTCTCCTGTCTACCCACCTTTTCCAGTACACAAAAAATAAACTTTTTTTCTAAAATCCTTACCTCCTGTGCTATGTCTAAACAGGGCGTTGGTTTTGTCCTGTCTCTTTATTGCATATACATGCTGGTATATTCTAAAACATTTTTTTTCCTACATAATATGCACAGGGCTACATACAGTACTTCTTTCAAATTACACTTGTAGTTCCCTGCTACTAGAATTGTTCTTTTATGGCCTTCTTTCAGTATGTTTCTACTTTCATATATGTACCTACACTCCCTACTTCCATTACACATCCTCATGCTTCCTAGTGGGATCCTGTCCTTGTCTTTCTTCCTTTCAAACAGGCTCTTGATATTAGGTCCCCTTCTAAACACTATTTTTGGTTTGTTACCCAATTTTTCTGTTAATCCATATGCCCCAAAAACACAATTACAGTTCTTTTCCATCATTTTACGTACTTCTACACTGTCCTGGTCATATGTTAATATACAGTAAGTAGTTTCACCCTCTGTTTTCTTCACACCTATCAAACTCTCTCTGGGTTTTTCAATAATGGAGGGTAACAGTCGTTCCTCTTGCTTACTACATAACTCTCCTGTCACTCAAGTACAGTAGTAGGAATAACCCCTTACTGTGAGCATGGCCTTTAATTCTTCCAATTTGTTCTCTGAACCTGCTATCATCTGTTGTATTATAATCATTTAGCCCTTTACCAGATTTCTTTTTTGCCAAAAGGGGTGGTCACTCTCGAAGTGCAGGAAACCATTCAAGTAGGTGGGCTTCCTGTATATACAGGATTGATAGCATCCTTCCCTTCTGTTTTTATACGGGTGGATATCTAAATAGTTAACCGCTTCATTTTCCTACCTTACCTTCCCCAGTCTACAGTCACATCCCCTGTGGGAACACACACATTGTAAATAACCTCTTAAGTTAATATCTTCTGCATATACCTACTAATTATTGCCTTCATTTCACATTCTTTAATAAAAAAAAAACAAATTTTTTTTGTAAATTGATATGAATTGTCACTATGCTTCACATTCCAGCTGTATTAACATTTTCACATGCTTATATGTACTCTTCTGTTCACTTTTACAAATTATTACACTATTGTATTGTATTTTTTACTTTATTTTATTTTTACCTGATATTATGCTATTATTGTATTGCATTTTTTACTTTTTACTTTATTTTATATTTTTACCTGATATTGTATCTATGGAGCTTTTCTCCCCAGGACTCCATTGAAAATGGGTTCACTCGGCCCAATGGACCATCCTGGCAAACAAACTTCAAATAAATAATTCAAATAAATAAAAAAATCTGTTTTGCTAGTGAAGCTCAAAAAACATGTAGAGGCATTGATTTATTCCAAAAATTCATCTGCCTCTTCTAGCTCACCGTCCCATAATATTAAGATGTCATATAGTGTCTGTAAATACTTTTCCTAAACCTGGAATTTAACACAAATTTGGTTTCCCATTGCCAAAGAATAATGTTAGCAAACACTGGTGCTACTGCTGCACCCATTGCTACCCCTCGGGTTTGTTTGAAATATTCCCCCTGGAACCATACAAAATTATTTTCAGAACCAGTTAATAAGGGTAGCTAAAACATAAATCATGATCTGTGAAAATCCAGTTCCTTCCTTTAATGCTTCCTGAAAGTATTCCATTCCTTCATGTCGGACTCAAAAAAATTCATGTAGGATACTCACTAAAAAAAAAAAAATACTCAAAAAGATAATTTTCTCCTTAAACTCATTTTTTCACCATAGACTGCAATGGGTGCCACAAATCCTTTAACACATGATCTGATGATGTAAATCTTTTGTTCATACATTACAGATAGGATATCGGTTCCGTTCTCGGAACCGATACGGCAGATGTTCATCGTGCATACAGCTGCAGTCATAACATATGGGTTCTCCTGCTGTCAGGCGGGTCCTTGGTCGGCCGAATTCCAAAGTCTAGGTCCGGTGTCGCTTCTTCCCTGACGTCAGTGCGACAGGGGTCTAAAGGAACCAGCCGACGCCATTTTCTTCAGTCTTTCTTGCCGCGCGGTGCCCGAAGCAGAAGCAGTTCGCAAGTGCGGGTCGGCCAGCTCCTGAAATTACGAACATTTTGAAACCGAAGTCTTCTTGAAAGCTAAGTACCCCGTTGGGGAAACTTTTCTTGCCTCAGACCGATGTCAGACAAAGTTAATAATTGTATTTCATGTGGGAAGCAAATACCGCATAAGGATTTCCATTCCCTCTGTATACCTTGTTTAGGCCCAGACCACGACGTCTCGGTCTGTTGCTTTTGTGCCACATTTAACAAACGCACCATTAAGAGTCGGGCGGAGTTCGCCCAGCATTATTTTGGAAAAACATTTAACTATATTATGTCGTCGGATACTCAGACTCCAGTTTTGTCTAAATAACGCAAGGATAAGGACCGACCCACGAGGTCCGCGGCCTCTACCGACACCACGCCAAAGCCGACTGCACGTGGTCCGGTTCTCAGTGAGGCGCCTACGCAGCCCCTGACTACCGACGACACTACATTGGTGGTGTCCCCTGTGCCCGAGTTCGCAGGCTCCTCGGTCCACACCCCGACTACAGATACCGAAGCCACTCTTGGCGTTGAACCTCAAAATGTGGACAGGTCTACCTCCACTCAAGGTGTCTTCAGACCTCCTTCTTTCTCCATCAAGGCTTTCACTAAGTCTAAAGCAGCCATGCACTCTGAGACAAGCTACACAGGGCCCATCTCCAGGCCCCATGCCTAAAAAGCAGATGCTTAAAATGGCTGAGGATTTAATTTCTCTTATCAGGGGTTCTCAACCCCCCCCGGACAAAAGGCCCAGAGTGGAGGAAGAATCCCCCTCCTCTGATCAGGGCTCCATTATTTCAGAGCACTCTGATGATCAGGAACACTCTTACTCCCCTTTTATAGACTCTGATGCGGAGGAGTCCATTCCTTCTGTATCCCCCCCCAGAGGATTACTCATTTGGGGAAACTCTGCATACTTTAAGGGAACACTTCCACTGGGAAGGCCAAGATTATTCTAATTCCAAGAAAAGGCTTAGGGAATTTCTCTTACTACCTCAGCACAGGCCTCTGGCTGTACCTCCTGCCTTGGACAATCCTAAATGATGTTTACTCAGAGGCCTGCCTTAACCCGGACTCTCTGCCTCCAGCCCCAGTTAAGCCTGACAGGTACTACAGGGTTCCTGACTCGCACCAATTTCTATACAAAAGCCATGCTGCTGACTCGATCTCACAGGGCCCCAAGGGAATTAAGGCCTCCACTGCTAAAAATCCATTACCTTCCGAGAGAGATTCCAGATCCTTAGAAATGTGGGGAAAAAAGGTATATACCTCGACTACCTTAACCATGAGGGCCTTAAACTGTCAGTTCCATATGCTAAAATACCAACAGTTTTTGTTATCACAATTGAAAAGTAAAATGTCACAACCTGAACAACCAGACTTGAAGGAGTTGCAGGATTTGATGCATAGTGCAGAACAAGTGGGTAAGCATACCTTACAATGTGGTTTTGATGCTCTAGAGGCCTCATCTAGAGCTGCTGTTACAGGATCAGTCATACGTAGACATGCCTGGCTCAAGGAACAAACCTTGCCTGATCATGTCAAAGCTAAATTACTAGATGCCCCTCTTCAAAAGGATGTATTATTTGGTGCTAATGCTGAGGAGGTATTAAGGAAAATGGAAGAAAAGGCTAAATCAATGCAAACCGTGAAAGATTTTCTACAGGTACAACCACCACGTTTCAGTAGAAATTGGCCTTCCAAAAATTGGTCCTTTCCAAACCACGGACAGACCCCAAAGAGGCAGATACAGGCGCCCGAGGGGCAGAGGACAATCCCAAGGATCCTTTAGAGGCAGACAATGGCAAGCTCCTACACAAAGAGGTGGTGAGGATAACTCGCAATCATTCAGAAAGCAAGCCCAATGACTTTCCCCTTTGCATGCCAAGCAAGACTCAAATGGCAGCACCCTTAGGAGGAAACCTGGCATTATTTTCAAAGAATTGGCATATTGTCACAAAAGACAAATGGATCCTGGACATTATAAACAGAGGCTACAGATTCCATTTTCACACCCTTCCAAAAATGAGAGGCATGCCAAACCTGCCACACAATCAAAGGGCAGAGGCACAAAGGCAAATTACAGAGCTCATAGACATGAAAGCTATTCAAGAAGAGGTACCTACACATGAACAAGGTCAAGGTTTTTATTCCAGGCTATTCCTGGTACCAAGGAAGGGAAAATATTGGAAACCTATTTTGGACCTGTCCATCCTAAACACATTTCAACTCGTACCAAAATTCAAGATGCTCACTCTACAGCAACTTCTTCCCAAGCTGGGCAAGGATTCTTGGCTGGTAACATTGGACCTCAAGGAGGCATACCTGCATGTCCCAATCAGACAAAATTGCAGAAGATACCTCAGATTTCTTGCAGGTTCAGCTCATTATCAATTCTCTGCATTGCCCTTTGGCTTATCTACTGCGCCCAGAGTATTCACGAAATGCCTGGCATCAGTAATTGCCTACTGCAGACTTCAAGGGATACAAATATACCCTTATTTGGACGACTGCCTGATCCAAGCGGATAGCAAGCACATTCTTCTGAAACATCTGGCTTATGTAATAATGTTGAGCTCTCTGGGATACACAGTCAACAAAAAGAAATCAAGGCTAATACCCTCTCGGAAGATAATTTTCCTGGGTGCCAACTTGGACACAAACACCCAGATGGCCTACCTCACGCCAGAGAAGCAGGGGCAACTAACTCAATACTTCAGAGCACTAGCAAATTGCACCAGGCTGACTGCAAGGAAAATCCTGCAGGCTCTGGGATTCATGGCATCTTGCATCTTACTAATCCCATGTGCAAAGCTGCATATGAGGAAACTTCAGTGGTACCTGAAAAACATATGGTCTCAACACAGCCACAGTTTGGAAACAATAATACCACTAATTCCATGTCTGCAAAAGTAATTTCTGTGGTGGGCTCAAGCATGCCAAACAAACACAGGTCTTCCATTCAGCAAGCCTCAAGCAAATCAAGTCATCACAACAGACGCCTCGGACTATGCCTGAGGGGCACACATGACAGATTGGTGCATTCAGGGCAAATGGTCCCAAAAAGAAAAGCACCTTCACATCAATCAAAAGGAAATGCTAGCAGTATTAAATGCTATTATAGCTTTCAAGGACCTTCTGCAACCAGGCCAACTATTGATAAGAACGGGCAACACCACAGTTATGTGGTACATAAACAAAGAGGGAGGAACACATTCATACCCCCTATGCAGACTGGCCATGTCACTTTGGAACATGGCCATGGACTTACAAATCGAACTACAAGCACAGTACTTGCCAGGCAAGGAAAACATTCTGGCAGACAACCTAAGCAGAAATGTGACAGATCCACACGAATGGAAGTTGCATCCAAACGTTTTTACAGAAATAATCCAAGCATGGGGAGGGCCAGACATAGATCTCTTTGCCTTCCACAAAAATCACCAATTGACAAAATTCTGCTCAAGGATTTTCCATCCAAAGGCCTGGAGAGTGGATGCTCTCTATTTCAGTTGGACATCAATGACAGTTTATGCCTTCCCATCTCTTCCTCTGCTGCCCAAAGTTCTATTGAAAACCAGAGCAGACAGACCAAAGATGATCCTCATTGCTCCGGACTGGCCAAGACAACACTGGTACCCACTCCTGAGGAGCCTGACACATTCCCCTGCCTCTCTAATGCCTCTTCTCCTGACTCAGCACAGCTTCAAAACTCTTCACAGCCAGCTAAAAACACTCAATCTAGCCGCATGGAAGATTCCTTAGCATCACAGCAGACCTTACTCTCCAAGGAGGTGCAGGATGTCATTTTGGAGGCCAGAAGGCCGTCAACTAGAAAAGCTTACTCCGCAGAATGGAAACGGTTTTGTGTCTGGAATGAGAAAAGGGGCCAGGATCCTGAGAAACTGAATTTACCTCAAATACTACAGTACGTAGCTGAGCTGCTAAGCAGTGGACTTTCATTCTCCTCCATCAAAATCCATGCCTCAGCCATTTCTGCAGAATACAACACTGATCCACCCTTATTCTCTCACCCTCTCTTAAGACAGTTCCTCAGAGGGGCTAACAATCTAAGACCCCCAAGAAAACAACCAATACCTGCTTGGGATATCAATTTCATTCTGGAAAAACTGACCTTGCCTCCCTTTGAACCAGCTGCCTCATCAGATTTGCAATATTTGTCCTGGAAAACAGCTTTCCTTCTGGCAATTACCTCAACTCGTAGAGTTTCAGAATTACAAGCTCTCATGGCTGTGCAGCCTTTCATCATCTTCCATCAGGACAGAGTTTCCTTACGAACCAACCCGTCCTTTATGCCTAAAGTGGTATCCAGGGTAGCTTTGAATCAGGCCATACATTTACCTACCTTCTATCCTAATCCTCAAAACAAAGGGGAGAGATTACTACACTCCTTGGATATCCACAGACAACTACGTTATTATCTGGACAGAACAAAGCCTTTCAGAAAATCAGAACAGCTCTTTGTGTCCTATGCTGTAGGAGCTCAAGGAAAGCCAATTTCGAAAGACTATCTCAATGGATAGCCGACTGCATACGCTTTTGCTATTCTTTTCATGGCAAAACTGTACCTACAGGCATCAGATCTCACTCCAAAAGGGCCACAGCTACCTCTGCAGCCTTCCTCAGAGGTGTTCCTACCAAAGATATTTTGGAAGCAGCCACTTGGAGTTCTGTACATACCTTCTCCAAGCACTACCATCTACCATTATACTCCTAGAGCAGGCTTTGCCACTGCAGTCTTGCAAGGCATCCTGGCTCCTCCGAGTTCCACCTAGTGCCTACCACCCCTTTCTTAGCTTTGGGATTCTACCCATCTGTTATGACTGCAGCTGTATGAACGATGAACATAGTACAGTTTTGTACCTACCATAAATGTAGATGTTCGAGTGCTAATACAGCTGCAGTCCAGGTTTCCCTCCCTCCTTCCCCTCTTGGGACAGGCCTATAGGCTAACACATCCTCATACAACCTGATTGGGGTATTCATTTATGGTGTATTTGCTTGCAACTACTGTATTTTGATTGTACTACATTGCATTATTACATAAATTGATGTATTGCCTTCCTTTGGGGGGCACCTGACATCTGGGGCAAGAAAAACTGAAGAAAATGGCGTCTGCTGGTTCCTTTATACCCCTGTCGCACTGACGTCAGGGAAGAAGTGACGACAACCGACGCCGGACCCAGACTTTGGAATTCGGCCGACCGAAGACCCGCCTGACGGCAGGAGAACCCATCTGTTATGACTGCAGCTGTATTTGCACTCTAACATCTACATTTATGGTAGGTACACAACTGTACTTTTTCCAGCTCGTGCAATCCAAAAACTCTCAGCTAAGAACCTACCCACAATGCCCCTCTCCTAGATACTCCAAATCTCATTTGCCACGTTCCTAGTCAGACGTGTTCACCATCTCTCAAAGCTAAGTAGTAAATTGTTGATTTTATGACAGTTTTTTCTTCTAAATTACTAAAGTTGTAGTAAAGTTAGCCTTTCACGGTCTCCTATAACCTAAGCCTATTTCCTACCATTTTCCTTGGTAATTTAATTTTTTACTCCTTTTGTTACTGTCCCTCACTCCTGTCTTTGACAGGTCTTCCCTTTTTACCAGTGGTATTCTTTATCATTGGTATTTTATTATTTTATCTTTATATTTTAAAGATTATTTTTTATTATTATATTCTTTCTATAGGATAACATTGTTTTCCTTACCATGTCAAACAAAGCTAAGTTGGGTTTTAAACAGTGTGACAAGTGTGAACGTAAGATGCCTAACTCAGATACACATGTCCGTTGTGTCTGCTGTTTGGGCGTGGATCATATTAAAGCTGATTGTGACATTTGTGCTAGTTTTAGTAATCAGACACTAGCAGAATGTAAGAATAAACTTATTTTAAAAGAATTACTCAAGACACCCTTCTTGGAGGCTCTGTCTGGTTCGGAGGTCTCACCCCCTCCTAAGACCAAAAATTATAATGAAAAACTGAGTCATTCGGTTCCTGCATCCCCGTCAGTTATGGAACAGAGTCAGCTCCGTGTTTCGCCAGCACCCTCGGCACCAGGATACGTGTCCTCTCCCTCGTTGCCGACCATGGTATTCATTCCTGTTTCGGTTCCAACCATGGCACCACTGACTTCAGTGCCATCCTTGGTTCCTACATTGGCTATGATGACTGTACATGCCTTGGCACCATCCCCATTCATGGTGCCGACAGCTTCTTCGGCTCCATGAACTCCAATGACTGTACATGCCTGCACCATCCCCGGCCATGGTGGTGACAGTTTCTTCGGCTCCATTGACTCCAAAAATTCGTGTACCTGCCAAGAACAAGATATTCTCCAACTTACGACCCTTTCTTGGGGCAGAGGTTTAGTCCCTTTCCAGAAAGACCCGATTCCCCTTCAGCAGCCTCCTTTAGATCCACTAGGAATTTTTCTGAACTAGACCTAGTGCAGGTTGTGGATCAGCTTCCGGCAGCTAGGGGATTGCCCATTCTAGCTAGACCTTCCGTCCCTCCTGGCTCGGAATTCTTTACCTCATCTTCCCCTCCCTGTTCCCAGTACCGATGTCTGCTTCGGTACATACCGTCTCTGCTCCAACGGTGTCTCCCCTGTCGGCACCGACCACCCTTGCTGCATCGGCTACGATGGAGCCGATGCTTTCTTGGAGCAGTGCTTGGACTGTCCGTACCTTAATATCTAATCCGGCGCCTATTTTCTCGCTGGCACCGTCTATGTCCACTGCTCCGATGGCTTCCAGTTCTCTCAGAACCCCTCAACTGGAGCTGGGCTCGAGTGGGCCTGCTGTACAGGTGATGGAAAGGGCCCTTCATTCCGAAGGCTCACAGCCAGCACCTAGGACACCAGTATCTGAAACCTCCCCCAGCATGCTCCTCTCCCAACCTGCTATGTTGGGTCCTGGGCATGGGAGTTGCAGGAAACCCCTGTGAAGGGAACCCCTTCTCCGAAGTCCTCCAAGATCCCAGTGGAGAGCCATCCCAGAAGAAACGGTGCAAGAGGAAGCACCTTGACTCCCCGGAGGAATCTATCACAGAAGACACTGATAGTGATGAGGGAGAAGGGTTCCCATGCTCTTCTCCAGAACTCATTTCATTCAGAGACATTCTCAAAATCCTCAAACAGTGGGGGGAATGGAAGTCCTCTAACCCTTCTTCTGAGGAATCTCCGTTTCTGCAGGCCTTTCGTGCCTGGCCATCTACTTCCTGGGTGAGCCCCACTAGCAGGTGATCATGTTAAACTAATTGTGCATCGTGCCTGGAAGGCCCCGAACAATGTAGAACCTGTCCCCAGGAGGCCGGACAAAATTTTATCTACACCTGAAGACTAGCCCCATTGGTCCAAGCAGCTGACAGTTGATTTTGTGGTCGTGGAGGTGGCCACCAAGAGGGAACTGGCAGAAGATAGTTCCACTGTCCATCCCCCAAACAGGAAGTCCTGTGAAGGGAAGCGGACCTATGCATCAGCGACCTTCACCATTCAGTTGCTGAATTATATGGGGCACTACTCTACTCTACTCCAGAAAGACCTAATTTGTGAAATGTCTTCCTCTTTGGTGGGGGTACTGCCTGATGAGGTACGTGACACTGTAGCCTCACAGCTAGCTACCCTTGAATCCATCTCTGTGTTTGATATCTCATACCACCGAGGGGGCAGCTTGAGCTGCTGCATCTGGTGTTGTCATGAGACATAATACTTGGATGAGATTGTGTGACTTCGCAGTCCCCTTCCTTCATTAATGCACCCGTCGACGAATCTGCACTTTTCGGACCCAAGGTACGAGAGACACTTGCATGTAGTGAGAAAGACTGAAAGACCTTGTCTGCTGTGGACATACGCTTTTCCAACCCCCAAAGGTCCTTCTCCAGGAACCAGAAGGGAGGAAAGATATGGTTCAAGAAGTCCCAAGGATCCTTTTGTGACACTTGTGGCGAACAATCCCTCAGGAGCAGAGGGGACAACTCGTATGGAAGATGCCCCTTTCAGGGTAGAGGGGGTCCGCGTAACCAGGGAGCCAGAGATTCTTTCGCTGGCAGACCCTACCAGCGCTCCTGAGCAGTGGCCCAATTGCTTTCCTCTGGAAGCAGTCTGGGATCAGTTTTCTCTGCATCTAGCAGCCTGGCATCTTATTACTACCGATGTTTGGGTGCAGAGAGTAATATCCAGAGGCTACCAAATACCATTTGACTTAACCCCCAGACCCGTCAAACGAATCCCTGATGTACCACCCAGTCAGAGGGAATTAGCAGCCTTAGAAATAGAAAAACTGCTAAGAAAAAGTGATCCAACCAGTCCCACCAGAACAGACAGGATGTGTACTACCACTTAAAGATGGATCACCGCTCCCAGAGGTTTCTCCGCTTCCTGCTGGGAGCATATCACTACCAGTTCAGGGTACTGCCGTTCTGTCTCTCGACAGCCCCCCCCCCCCGCCCCTGAGTGTTCACCAAATGTATGGCAGTTGTGGTAGCCCATCTTCGACTACAAGGATTCCAGGTGATTCCGTATATAGACGACTCGCTCCTAACCGCCCCGACCAGGAATCTCCTAGTCCGCAGCCTCACACAAGGTCTCACTCTCTGCTTGGGGATTACAGTCAACAAAGACAAATCTCAGAAGACCCTGGAATTTATTGGAGCGGTCTTCGACACAACATCCTGTCAAGCTTCTCTTACCCCCCACAGGCTTTTGAAAATAAGGCACCAAATTCAAGACCTTCTTCCTCACGCGTTTGTACCGGCACGCCTTATACTGCAACTCTTGGGCTCCATGACAGCTGCCATTACTTTAGTACCACTGGCTAGACTGTACATAAGAATCCTGCAGTGGCTCCTTTCCGCATAATGGTCATTGTTAACCCACCTACTTGACCACATGGTATGACTTACAAACTATTGTAAGGAAGAAATGCTGTGGTGGATGGAGCCAGAATAGAATCTTTGGTGTCGACCATTCTGTCTTCCGCAACCCATGGCCACTGTGACCACGGACGCTTAACTGTTGGGTGGGGAGGTGGATTTTCAGGAAAAGACTGTCCAAGGCACCTGGAACCCCCATCGAGGCCAACTTGCACATAAATGTCCTGGAACTGAGGGCAGTTTTCTTAGCGTTGCAAGCATTCCATGCATCCCTACCCTCTGGGACCATTGCAATTCAGTCAGACAACATGTCAGTCGTCTGGTATAGCGACAAATAAGGCGGAACCAGATCTTACCCCTGTGTCGGGAAGCCATGAGGATTAGGCACTGGGCAATAGCCTCCAGTCGCTTTCTTATAGCAACGCACATTCCCGGGAGTTCCAACCTTATTGCGGACAATCTGAGCAGGAACATCCTGGTGCCTCACAACTGGTCCCTCAACCCTGTAATGGCAGAGCGGATCTTCAAACTTTGGGGCAAGCCTTGCTGCGACCTGTTCACTCCCCCCCCCCCCCCCCGAACTACAAATGCAGGAGCTATTTTGCCTTGATCCCCCCTCAGGGGGAACCACCGAGGGATGATCTAACACATAATTGGCCTCTGGTCTTCTGTATGCCTTTACCCAGTTTTCCCTCATTCCAAAATTTCTCCAGAAAGCTCAGAGGTTGAAAAGCAAAGTGATTCTCATTGCTCCCTACTGGCCTCATCAGGTCTGGTTCCTGTTTCTATGGACTCATCTGATTCACAGCCTGTGGACCCTGGATCATTCCCAGGACCTATTGTCTCATCCTCGGGGATTGATTCATCCAAACCTGCACAGTCTCAAGCTCACAGTTTCGTTCCTCCACTTCTAGTGATTGCCAGGCAGCCTGACATCCCATATCCTGTTTGTGAAATTCTTCTGGCCTCACACAAACCTTCCACTAGAAAGGTTATTTCTAGTAAATGGACTAGGTTCTCTATTTGGGCCAAAGACCAGAACTTAGACCCTTTCTCTTTGCCTATTCAGAGTATACTACAATACCGGACTACTCTTCTACATGCTGGAGCCTCAGCTTCAACGATCACTGTAAGTTTAGCAGCTATCCCCAATTTTCATAATGGTCTTGATAATTCAATTGTCACACCACCTATGCAAGACTATTTTGAAGGGAGTATTACATGTTAAACCTCCGGTCAAGCCTCCCTTAGAACCGTGGGACTTGACTCTGGTGCTTCAGGCTTTCCCTTTGAGCCCTTTGATTCGTGTGATTTGAAATTTTTGCAATGGAAACCATACTTCTAGTAGCACTCACCTCAGTGAGAAGAGTATCTGATCTGCAGACCTTGAGTGTCGAGAGTCCTTACTTGATCTTCCACATGGATAGGGTATCCCTTCGTACTGACCCTTCTTTCTTGCCCAAGGTAATTTCTGGCTTTTCCATTAACCAATCTATTGACCTGCCGGTTTTCTTCCCAAGGCATTCTAATAGAGGGGAGAACCTTTTGCACACCCTTGATGTGCACTGGCAGCTTCATTGTTATTTGGACAAGACTAAATCTTTCAGGAAAATAAGTCCAAAGTGACTTTATTCTCTTGGCTTAGAAACGTCATTACTTTTATCTACCAACAGAATAAGCTATCCTTATCTTCCAGAATAAAGGCTCATTCTACCTTGATCTATGGCTTTTTCTGTAGCTTTTCATTCCAGAGCCTCTGTGGATGATATATGCGAGGCAGCCACTTTGGCAAGACCTCATGCCTTCATATCTCATTACAAATTGGATTTGGTCTCCAGGGGACAAGCATCTTTTGTGGTTCTATGGTGCTCAGGAATATCCTTCCTTAGGGCCACCCAGGACTCAAGTAGCTGGGGTCTCAGTCCTATTTGTAATGTTATGAACAAAAGATTTACATCAGATAAAGAAGTTATGTCTTACCATAACGTTCCATCTGTGTTGTAGATCTTTGTTCATTAGATCTCCGCCCTCCTTCCCCCTGCCTGGATTCCTGGTGGACTTTAAGAACTTCTGGTTAGGGTATTTGCTCAGACAGAGCCTCCTACCTTTTTGCCTATTACTACATCTATCTAAGGTGGGCAAACTCTATCTGGAGTATCTAGGAGAGGGTGGGTAGGTTCTTAACTGAGAGTGTGTGGCTTGCACGAGCTGGAAAACAGCCGTATCAGTTCCGAGGTCCTAGCTGTAATGAATGAACAAAAGATCTGCAACACAGATGAAACGTTATGGTAAGACATAACTTTTTTTTTTTTTTTTGTCCTCAAAAAATCCCTTTAAATGGAAATCTAGCATGTTTGCTAAAGGTTCTGTCTTACTCCCCCTTCCTGCCACTATGGGTCTCATCGGTGGGTCCACTAATGATTTGTGGATTTTGGAGAACCCAAAAAAGGCAGGGGTTATAGGATTAACTTTCAAGTGTTTCTCCTCATCTTCACTGAATGTGTATTCCTGAAAAATTCTTCGAGAATCATGTCTAATCTTGCATTAAGGATGTTAATCCCATTCGGTGATGCTGCACTAAAGTGGGTCTCATCGGTGGGTCCCCTAATGATTTGTAGATTTTGGAGAACCCAAAAAATGCAGGGGTTATAGGATTAACTTTCAAGTTTTTCTCTTCATCTTCACTGAATGTGTATTCCTGAAAAATTCTTCGAGAATCATGTATAATCTTGCATTAAGGATGTTAATCCCATTCAGTGATGCTGCACTAAAGTGGGAATTATCATTCAGATATTTCATCATTTTAATGGTGTAGTCATGATGACTCCTTATGACTACCCCACCTCCTTGTCTGGCCTCATTATTCTTATTTATTGGTTCCTTATCTCTGTTGGTGCTTTTTGTTCTTAGTTTGTTAAATTTTGGTCAGACTGATGTCCTTCAAGAATGCAACTGCAGTCCTGACATATGGGTTGTCCTGCCTCAGGCAGCCCCTCGGTCGGCCGGATTCCAAAGTCTGGGTCCGGCGTTGGCTGTTGTCGCTTCTTCCCCGACGTCAGAGCGGCTGGGGTATAAAATCATCAGTCGACGCCATCTTCTTCAGTCTTTCTTGCCGCGCAGTGCCTGTAGCAGAAGCAGTTCGCAAGTGCCAGTCGGCCAGCTCCTGTGTTTTCAGTTACGAAGTCATCAAAAAGCTAAGTACCCCGTTGGGGAACCTTTTCTTGCCTCAGCCGATGTCGGATAAATCTGCAAAAGTTAATAATTGTTTGTCTTGTGGTAAACAAATACCTCATAAGGACTTCCATTCTTACTGCCTTCCCTGCCTGGGCCCAGACCACGACGTCTCAGCCTGTGCTGCCTGTCCTTGCTTCAATAAGCGCACACTTAGGCGCCGGGCAGAATTTGCTGAAGACTTTTTTGGGGAAAATTACTCCTATGTCATGCCGTCGGAGCTTCCGACTGCACACGTTTCCAAAAAACGGAAGGACCGGGACCGACCTTCGCGGCCCGCGACTCCCACCGACACCATGCCTAAGCCTACCGCAAGTGTATCGGTCTCTTCGGAGGCGGTAATTCAACCGCTCCAGGTCGACGACACCGTTTTACCGCACACTACGGTCTCGGAGGCTTCCTCTGTGCCGGTTGTTGTTTTTCCTCCTGAAACCAAAGCCCAAGATTTGCCTGACACCATACCGGTGGACAAAGTTACTCCAGCACGTGGGGCAGCTAGGCCTCCTGTGCCTATGTCCATCAAGGCCTACACATGTGCTAAGGCTGCCAGCCAGGCTAAGTCTCATCCTCCCACTTCGGATAAACAGATCATGACTTTAGCTGCAGATCTAATTTCTTTAATCAGGGGCTCTCAGGCTCATCCAGACAGAGGTTCTCAGCCGCCTTCAGACAAAAGGCCTAGGGTTGAGCAGACATACACCCTTTCCTCAGATGAAGCCTCTGGTGAGTCAGGCCTTTCAGATTCCCAGGAAGAACCCTTCCCGGCCTACGAGGATTCTGATACAGATGAATCCATTCCCTCTGCCTCTCCTCCTGAGGATATTTCTTTTGGGGAAATTCTCCACTCCATGAGAGAGCATTTTCAGTGGCAGGGCCAGGATTTCTCCAACTCCAGGAAAAGGCTTTGGACCGTCCTTAAGTTACCCCAGCACAGGCCTTTAGCTATCCCCCATTGTTAGATGTATTGGATGATGTGTACTCAGACTCCAGTACTTCTCCTGATTCTCTCCCTCCTGCTCCTGTCAAGCCTGACAGATATTACAGGGTTCCTGAAGCTCATAAGCATCTCTTTAAGGCCCACTCTGTTGATCTAGAAACTATTTCTCAGGGGCCCAAAGGAGTGGCCACTTCCACGACCAAGAATCCTTTGCCCGCAGACAGGGAATCTAGGTCCCTGGAGAGGTGGGGTAAGAAAGTTTATACCTCTACCACCCTTGCCATGAGGGCTCTTAACTGTCTTTTTCATATGTTTCAGTATCAAGATTTTCTGATGGATGATTTGCAGAAAAAGTTAGCCTCTCCTGAGTCTTTACATAGAAAGGCTTTGCAGGATTTGGTTCATAATACTCAGCAGGTTAGCAATCATTTTCTTCAGTGTGGTTATGATGCATTGGAAGCTTCATGTAGGGCAGCTATGACAGGGGCCGTCATACGTAGACATGCTTGGTTGAAAGAGCAGTCATTGCCAGATCATGTTAAAGTAAAGCTTCTAGATGCACCTCTGGAAAAAGACAAGCTATTTGGTGCTAATGCACAGGGTGTGTTGAAATCAATTGAGGAAAAGGCTAAATCAGTACAAACAGTCAAAGATTTCCTCCAGGTTCAGCAGGAATTGGCCTTCGAAGAATTGGTCCTTTCCAGACACTGACAAGTTTCAAAGGGGAAAAAGCAGGCGTGCTCGAGGTAGAGGGCAATACCGAGGCTCCTACAGGGACCGCCAATGGCAACCAACTAATCAGAGAAGTGGCGCAGGGACTCCCACTGCTCCACAGGGACAATCACAATGACTTGACTTTGACACCTCCGACCAAGACTCAAAGAGAAGCTCCTTTAGGCGGAAAGTTATCCTTATTTTCAAAAAATTGGCACGTTTTTACAAAGGACGGATGGATTTTGAACATAATAGACAAAGGTTACAGGTTCCACTTCAATACCTTACCAGCAAGACAAGGCATGCCAAACCTGCCACACAATCAAAGGGCAGAGGCACTCATACAAGTTTCAAAGCTGCTACAAATCAAAGCAATAGAAAAGGTTACTCCTCAGGAACAAGGCCAGGGATTCTACTCAAGACTGTTCCTTGTTCCAAGAAAAGAAAAGCAATGGAGACCTATACTGGACTTGTCCGCTCTAAACACCTTTCTCATTGTGCCAAAATTCAAAATGCTGACATTACAGCAACTTCTTCCCATGCTGGGCAGGGGGTCTTGGCTGGTTACTCTGGACCTCAAGGAGGCATACCTGCATGTCCCAATCAGACACAGTTGCAGAAGATACCTCGGATTTCTTGCAGGGTCAGAGCATTATCAATTCTCAGCATTGCCGTTTGGCTTCTCTACTGCGCCCAGAGTATTCACGAAATGCCTGGCATCAGTAATTGCACATTTCAGACTCCAGGGGATACAAATTTACCCTTGCCTGGACGACTGCCTTATACAAGCGGACAGCAAACAAGCCTTGATAAGAAACTTGGACTATGTCATACACTTACTACAGGCTTTGGGATATACAGTCAACATTCAAAAATCAAGACTACTGCCATCCCAACAAATAATTTTTCTAGGAGCCAAACTGGACACAAACTAACAAATGGCTTTCCTCACGGAAGAAAAACAAGAACAATTACCAGATTACTTCAAAAGCCTAGCAAAGCTCACACAGATGACTGCAAGGAAAATCCTAAAGGCCCTGGGTTTCATGGCATCTTGCATTCTTCTGATTCCACTGGCAAGACTACACATGAGAAAACTACAATGGTACATAAAAAGTTTATGGTCTCAACACAGCCACAACTTAGAAGAAATTATACCACTCATTCCATGTCTTCAAAAGGAATTTTTGTGGTGGGCACAAGCAAGTCAAACCATTACAACAGACGCCTCAGATCATGGATGGGGGGCGCACATGGAAGGCAGATGCATGCAAGGGCAATGGGCTCCCCGGGATATGCATCTGCACATAAATCAAAAAGAGATGTTGGCAGTGATTCATGCAATCGAGGCCTTCGGAAAATTTTTTCAGCAAGGTCATCTGCTAATAAAGACAGACAACACCACTGTCATGTGGTACTTAAACAGGGAGGCACTCATTCTTACCCCCTCTGCAGACTAACAATGACTCTTTGGGAAAAGGCCCCGAAACTGAACCTACAGTTGCAATCCCAGTTTGTTCCAGGCAAGGACAATGTTCTGGCGGACAGTCTAAGCAGAAACATTTTGGACCCGCACGAATAGATGCTGCATCCAGACATGTTTTCGCAAATAACTCATGCGTGGGGAAGGCCGGACATAGATCTCTTTGCCTCTCACCTCAGTCATCATCTGAAGAAGTTCTGTTCGAGGACACACCATCCTCAAGCCTGGAGAATGGATGGTCTCTCCTTCAGCTCTGACAATCTACGCATTCCCACCTCTACCATTAATGACCAAGGTGTTACTGAAGATCAAAGCAGAGCAACCGAAAGGTATTTTGATAGCTCCAGACTGGCCAAGGCAGCACTGGTATCCATTACTAAGGAGCATATCTCGCACCAAGCTGTGGCCCCTGCCTCAATGGCCTCTGCTTCTAACTCAGCACAATTACAGGGCTGTTCATCCCAACCTGCAAACATTGCAGCTGACAGCTTGGAGGGTTCCATGACTTCCACCCATATCTCTCTCTCTCCAAAAAAGTTCAAGAGATCCTACTGGAAGCACGCAGACCTTACACCAGAAAAACTTATTCAGCCAAATGGAAGAGATTCATCACCTGGAATGCCAACAAGGGTCAGGATGTATCAGTAATAAACATGCCACAGATACTAGAATACTTGGCGGAAATGCTTCATAGTGGC